>NC_052120.1:5692102-5692302 GCF_012273895.1 Zerene cesonia | reverse complement strand
TTTTTTTTTATGGCAGGGCAAGCAAAGGAGCAGGTGGGCCACCTGATGATAAATGGTCACCACCGCCCATAAACACTTGCAACACTAGAGGTATTACAAGTGCTTTGCCGGCCTTTCAGGGAAATATACGCTCTTTTCTTGAAGGCCCCAATGTCGTAATTGTTCGGGAACACCGTAGCTGGTAAATCGTTCCAAAGCTT
>NC_052120.1:5665471-5692047 GCF_012273895.1 Zerene cesonia | reverse complement strand
ACCATCCAGATGGTGCGGATGGAATTGGTTTTTACGGCGGGTGGTCCGATGTTGGAACTGTGCGGCTGGTTGAACAATTCCTCAGAGCACTCCCCATAGTACACTCTATATAAAATACAAAGGGACGCGACGTCTCTTCGTAAAGAGAATTAAAGGTAATTAAACGTACCAAGAGGCTAGAACTTATCTGATTTTTGATTTTTTAATAACTACCTACCTAGCCAAATTTGGTGTTCTCAAAGACAAAGTATATGCTATAATATATATTAATTTGTTTAGTTCCTTATCTATTGGCATTATGTATCTACGTATTATATAATATGATATGATTCTTATAAGATAAATAACATATGTTAGGAATTGAGTTTTTTTTCCAGGTTTAGATCAGATTTAAGTCCGCGAACCGTATTCTTTTTCTCATTTTTCCCAGTCCATTCCTTTATTTCCAATGTCTTTATATTTTATCGAGGCAGTGGCAAATTTTCATACAGTCAATAGTATTATCACATCACAGATAGAATAACCTTAATATTATCTGTTGATAAATTTATTATCAGCAAACTTTTACGATTTTTGTTTCATAACTGCATTTGAATTTTCCCTAATGAACACTATATGGATAGGCCACATTCAACATATCCTACGTAGGTCCATATATTAATTTAACAAAATTGTGGCAGTCTTTTAAAACATAACTTTTTTTAAGGTTTCGTACCCAAAAGAATAATGCGGGACCTTATTGATTATTGCGTTGTCCGTCTGTCTGTTTGTATGTCCGTTCATCTGTACCAGGCTGTATCTCGTAAGTAATAATACTGTTGAAATTTTCAGAAATGATACATTATTGTTACCGCTATTACAACAAATAATAAAAAATCGTGAGTGTAACGGTTTCCTCAGCCATAATTTGGATGAGTGACAATTTTTTAAAATAAGTATACAGCTATATCTTTCCAAATTCAAGCTATGAAACAGTCTATTTATATACCTTGGGTAGGTATATAAATACATACCCACAATATACCCTTCATTCAGACCAAATTTGTTATACCTATATTTTATAGTAGCGGTCCGCCCCGGCTTCTTCCGTGGTACATGTATAGCCTATAGCCTTCCTCAATAAATGGGCTATCTAACACTGAAAGAATTTTTCAAATCGGACCAGTGAGATTATTGAGTTCAAACAAACAAACTCTTCAGCTGTGTAATATTAGTATATTTTTACCTCATTTAAATAAGGAGTGTTGTTGTTGAGCATTTAAAATGTATATGCATATATCCACGAAAGACACAGATACTAGTTTTTTATACTCATCATAATAAAAAATATATGTTCCAATGCAGAACATTTACCTAACGATTATGATATGTGCGATTTGACTGACGAATGTTGCTCAAAGTATCAATTAGCTACAAAAGCTATTTTAACTACTTTTTAAGTGGAAAAATTCATTCATTCCATACAATAAAAGTTTACACCTTTAGCTAATACTCTTTAAGTCCTTTAGTAACAAAAACTAATTATCTTATATATTCCTTTAGAAATTAAAGCTTTTTAACGGATTTTAAACGCGATTTATTCATTATATTATTAAACCCGACGTTTGGAACACTTCACGGGGAGACCCTCCTCTCTTTTCTGACTGAGTCTAAAATCCGTTAAAAAATCTTTAATTGCTAAATTGGAAGACATTTTAATAAAAAGATTCAATCCTCCTTCACTCGTGAAGAGTGAAGGAGGATTGAATCTTCCTTTCATCTTCAAATCAGAGTATTGTTTTAAGACTTTCCTATATTACAAATTACTCCCATCACACTGTTTTTATTGGTTTAATGAATTGCATTTGCAACTCTAATTTTTTTTTAATAACTAGTAATCAATACCCACACATAAAAAACTTCACTGTTTACTATGTAACGCAAATGATTAATTGCTACAGGTTTATTATCGCAATGAGTTAATTAATTATTAATAGCTTTTATTAATTGTTTTAAACTGCATGTTGACTACGTACAATTGAATAATATAAACTGTCGGTAAAGATATAGCTAGCTAGCTAGCTAGCTAGCTAGACTACTCCTGCCTAATTAGGATTTTTCGGAAATAAGTATCAAATATCGAAGTAATGTATGATGATATATTATTACCGATGGTGGTTTAGTGGTTAGATTAGATTAGAAGGAAAGCAAATCCTATCAGTGGTTCTGGACTGCGTACCTTATATTACTGTCGGTAAATATCAAATCATGTATTTCAATGCATTGTGAAAGTATAGCGTCAATTTTAAATCCCTTTTTGGAACTTAGCTTATATAAGCGTTTTCGTGCGGTTTCGAATACGAAAAGATAAGGTCTTTTCGTAGACTTTGGAATAAGAATACTTTTTTTTTAATTCAGCATGGAACTAATTCAATAGAGTCGAGATAACCTTCACTTGTATGTGTGTGTGCTTGAATATTTGTATGAAACCTATACCATTTTACCAACTTTAGAATCCATTTTGACTCACTTTTGACTGAATGATTTAATTCTTACTTTATATACTTGACAATGACTGGCGACAATATAATAAATTCATGAGCTTATCTTATTATCACGATTGGGATGGCAAGAATTCATTTTTCTTTTTGTGCGTACTCTGTATATGAGCGAGACAATTTAATTGATTAATGTGTGTTTTTTCAAACTAAACGTATTATTATATCTATGGTATTATTATAATATTATATAAAACATCTGATGAATTTATACCTATACGTCTCTATAGAATACCACCGAACCGAGGCTACAATTTTGTCGTCCTAATTTCACGATTTTATTGTAATCGTGTTTGGCTGGACTCTGACTACTTGCATAATGTAAAAGAAGGAGGGTATATTTTATGTAATACTTATATTTTACGTTAGAAGTATCCCATAAACATATCCCTTATATAATTACAAAGCCACTATATGTGAGCTATACCTTATTAATGTAATTTTTATATATACGTCGTTCGATTTATCATAAAACAAAGGTAACCCTCTGACCTTAGTGATATAAACGTGGCCTTCTAAACCTGAACAGAGCATAATTATTGTTGGTCGTGATCTATTTTACGCACAAGCTCTTATACGGAAATCTTCTTATCATTATCAATAGAATAATAACATAATGTTCGAATGTTATTGGCGGATTGAAATAGGAACCTGTTGAATATTTATCGAAGTATCGATTTGTACACTTAAAATACCTACCTAATAGGCGTATAGTAGCTAGATGTTGATGAATTACTCAATTTTATAAAGTTGTACAATGATATATAATAAAACTATTCAATTGCTTAAAAGAAATGAATTGAAATCGGTCCAGCAGTTTTGGTGAAATACAAAAGTAAAAAATGTTCCTCTTTATAATACTAGTATAGTGTCCTTCACCTTCATAATCCTTCCACGTCATCCTTCACGTTTTAGAACAATTCATAATCTCCCAATTTAAAATTAATAATTAATCAAATTAAATAAAAATTAATTTAAAAGTATATTATTTTGCTACAACATATTTTTTTCACCTTTGGTTCACGCGTGTGAATTCGTTATTACCAACAATTAGCTGCATACCTTTTCAACCGGTAATTTAATAACGAGAAATGATGTTTTCGGTGTTAATATATTCAATAATTTCCCTTGTTGTAACTCATTGTTTATAATTTGTTTAGCGCCATATGAACCACAACTGGATCATTAAAATATTCATTATCAATTACTTTTTAACCAGCTACGCGTAATGGAGAATTATGTTTTTCCAATGTATCATAATATCATATCGTATACATGGTACATAACATACCCTTCGATCATCAAAATGTAGTACTATGTATTTTAGCACGAAAAATGTCGGTAAGTCAAATTGGCTGAATTTAGCCGACAGTATCTCAAAATAAAAGAAGGAAGTTTTGATGTTAATTGCTATAATGCAAATTTTTATATGGAAACCAAAATTTACCTACAAATGTCAAATTTACTTTATATATTTTTAATAACATTGCACCTTTTTAATAATAGTTATATAATTATGCTACTATGTCTATAAACAGTATCAATATGGTTTTAGTAATTCCATTACTTTCAATTTCATTTTAGGCCCAATCACCACCAAGAAGGCCTAATATCACCTCAATATACTTTATATTCTCCACGTAACACATGCATAACACGAAGGTCATAAACACCTATATTCATCCTTGATTATAACAGTGATGAATTGCAATTGAATATGCACAATTTAGTAAACTTAAAATGACCTAGTCAGACTTAATACTAATATATTTACAACATCCACTCAAATTGAAACATTTATTTAATCATTTAGACTTCCTTAGTATATGAATGAAGAAGTGCTTTTGATCCTCATTACTATGTTAGTAGCAGCTGTTAGCTAAGCTTCTGAAAACAGATTTTACATTGAGGAGGCAAAAAACTACTTTGTACCTCAATGCTCTAACACACAATCTCATATAATTATTTTATAAGATTATTATCCTGTGAAACTTTTAATCCTGTTGCATAATGATGCTAATGCTAAATTAAACTTACGCCGTAGACAGAATATGAAATGATAAATTAAGAATAGAGTGGGCAGTTAAGTTCGAAAGCTCTTATAAATTACAGATTGTAAATTGCCGTAGTCATGCGTGGGAACCGTTTTCTTGAACAGTAGGTATAGGTACTTATATCATATAAATTATGCTCATATTGTTTAAAGCTTTTCATTCGCAATAAAACAAAGTAAAAATATGTACATAAACAAATGCCAGTGGCAATGGAATAATTAAAGCAACATTGCAACATTTTTTTATAAAATGCCTTATAATTATAAATAGCTTTGCAGTATATCTTTCGAAGGGTTTGATTAAACCTTCATAATATCATTGATTAAATTAACTGGTTTTTCTTACACATATCAATGGCGGTATTTATTTATACTTTCGGTATTTATTTATACTTTAGGCATTCCCTATCTTTCACTTATTTATTCTTGGTTTCTACTAAACGATCGATCGATACGATCTGACTCGTTCTAATCGATTTTTGTTCCAAATAACTCCTAAAATGTTTTGATCGTACCTACAATAAAGCTGTAGCGCGAGTTATATTTATGTAAAGTATGAAAAGCTTGATAAACAAACATTCCATACAAATATTTATGCAAACTTCTCTTATCTTCGTATTTTATTATGTATTTGTTTGTGAATTTGATATCTGAGTGGGTACCAACTCATTTATACAATAACAATAAAACTATATTATCTACCAGAACCATAATAATTTTAAGTGATTTGTGACACTTTCATCTTAAAATTGTACAAAGCGTATTCGCAAAATTATGCTTATTTATTATTGAGCGAACACTAATTACTATCTTTCCTTTATTTCAGCATTAATTCTCATCTATCGGTTAAAGTGGTTCGTGAGCCATAACTTTCCGCTAGTTATAATTCCATACCTACCCACTTACTTTAAATAATTATTATCGACGATCAATAAGATGCATATTTTTATGAGTGATATAGACTTATTACCTTATAATTAGCAGCGTTATAGATTTCTTAGCTACCGAGTTCTTATATCTAAACCAGCTGAGCTAGCTGAGATAGGAGACATAATTATACCTTTTAACTATGGTTAGTTCAAAACCATAATAAATTAACGTTGAGTAGCAGACAGTGCTAGCTGAACGAGAAGAATAATAACTCTGAATAAACTAACGTACTTTGTACGTTACCTCTAAGAGATTTTTATTACTGCCCCATAAAGTAAGCTGAGTGCTTAAATTTTCGCTGTACCTACAATTTTAAAGAGGCAATTGGTATTGCACAATATATTTTTTCATTAAAGAATATAAAAATAAAATACCAAGGTCCAAAACTCCACAAGCAGCTAATGTTATTTTTATTCAAACAAGGTTTTCTATCCATATTTGTATAATTTCTTCCATTGAATTATAATTGCGGTGTCATTTACCAAGCAAAACAAGTTAATCTTCATTCCTAAGATAATAATATAGAGATATCATCCTCAGCTGATGCTACCACGTTGATACTTTACGATAAAAGTATCTATATAAAAAAATTATACGAAGCTAAAACTCTCGAATTATTATCCATACATATTATGAGATCTTAATTGGAATATTGTGTTATCAATGAAACAAATTACAAACAGAGACATGTGTTAAAATAAAACAAACATATATTATATAAATCGCACTATGTTTCTTTAGTATCAATTGATAATATCTCACCTTCTTGCCATTAACATAAAACACCAACTGCGTAGAAACTTCACCGATGTCTTCATCAAAATTCAAAATGCCCATGTTTATGACACAATAATATACTTATGCTTTTAGTAAGGACGCCTTGCTCACTCGCGAGTTAAAACTACACTGAGTTGTCCCGCGGAGAGCTGACATACTATACTATAGTCCATAATCTTCTCCCAACTTCATCGCGCAATATAAATATACAGTTACGAATGATAACACAATATACCAATATACGTATAAATTATACCCAATCATTATCTCGGATATCTTCACGTCGGCTCATATCGACCCCACTTGATATACTCAGACCTATATGACAATATTATTTTACTATTATTACGGGTATAGACATAGGTACTTTTCTCAATGTCGAGACTAACCACTATCGGCTACTTCCCGTGAGCGTCTACGTAAGTACTATGTGTTATGGGTACATTTATTAAGTACAGTTAGTGTCAATTCGAGTAAAATAATTTTTAAGTTTACCTTTAAATTTAAAACAAAACAAACAAACAAACAACAGATTCTTTTTAAAAATTTTACTGATGTAAACTTACGTAAAACTGTAAAATATTCACTTCTGGTTGAAAAGGGGTCGCATTTAATATGCTTTACCAGTACTTAACCAACATGTTACATCTCCCGAATTTATATATTTATACCAATTGCTGACTGGAAAATTTGTTTAACATTTCCTAAGATATTAAATTTTTCCTTTCATTTATACTTTACTAATGGGCTACACTAAATGGGCATAAAATCTGCTACAAAATAATCAATTTACTAAGTAGATAAAAATAAATTACTCTTGCATAGTTTATCTATGTAATATAAATCAATATATTTTATTACATATCATATAATAATGGCAATAAAACTTCGATAACTAATGAAGAACAATCAAACTTTACCAAAAAGGTTTTTTTATTTTATTTTTTTGAGTAAACGACGTTTATTAGAACTAATGAATGCATATCAATATGACTTTATCTTAAGATTCCAATGCTTACTCGTCATCTGAAGTTCAGGTAAACGATCTGCTATTTTGGTCGCAGTTTCGTCCATCTAGTCATAGGCACACTTCTTCTTCTACCTATAAGTACGTACCCATAAGAAGAAAAAATAAGTATCTTTGGCAAAGCTGAATTTGGGGTGATTGCTTAAATGCGAAGCATGTCTAAATACTGTGATGAACGTCGTAGGCTTGCTAGTAAAAATAGAATTTTGTTTCATATAACAACTTCTTTTGTGACTAATATCTGTAAATTTTAATTTAGAAAAGATCTGGTTTGTCTCATTTTTAATGATACAACTCACGAAAGATTGCAACGCGTACCAGTTTCGCCCACGGCAATTTTGAAAGTAAAACAAATTTGAATATATTTCTAATTATTTTAATATTTTACCCCAACCTAGGTATATAAAATATAAATAATATCTAATTCCCGCTTAATGCGGTTAACTGATAAGTATTTTACCGAGATGTGAAGTTAAAATCCTTTAATCACCATACACGTGTTTTATTTTTTCATTTCTTTTTGATTTCTCAAACTACGCTTAAAAGAAGACGTTCTTTGGACAAAGCGTGGGCATAATGTTTATAGAAATACGATTAATTTAGTCACATTCTGACCCATTTAAACCGGTATCGACAGTTTTATCGATATTTATTCTACCTGTTTAATACATGGTTATTACCTATTGCACAGACACATTTCATGTCAAGAACAATTTTTAAATACATAATGTTTATAGCCGCAAGTGAAATTTATTACCCACTTTGACATGTACCTACTTACTAGTAATTAGTATGAAAATGGTATCCGGAAATTATGAAAATATTAAATAGACCAGGGTCTATTTAATATTTTCATAATTTCCGGATATATGTCTTTAGATTTATTCAATGAAATTTCTAGATATCGTTGGCTCTTAAAAATATTATGACAAATGTAAGTTAAACATTTGTATGAAGAGAAAATATATGGTATTATTGCAAATCAAACCCATCAGGTAGTCTTTAAGTTGATATTCAATGTTTGTACATACCACATCCTTATAACAAGGGACGAATGAATTGACTATGTATATATATACATATCAAATAAATCTTACAAAAAAGGTACTTAAATATAACCATTCTTTTCTGAGTTCCGTACCTCACCACTACCTTTGTATGTGGTATTCGAGCACACGAGCGAGGCACGAATTGGGCCAGCTCGCACCGGGGAGGTACCACAACCTCACAGAAGACCGGCGTAAAATAGCATACTGCTGTGTTTCGTACGGCGAGTGGGGTAGCCGGAGGCCCATATCCTCTTCCTGACCCTTCCCAGTCCTTTCCTTTATTCCTCTCTTCAATCCTTCCCTAACCCCTTTCCAATTTGCAGTCAGCTATCCATTTGCCGGCGTAAGGTCTGCAATCGACCTTACACCTCTCTAAATTTTCATGGGTGGTGGTAGCGCTTACCTTCAGGCGATCCACCAGCTCCATTGCCGACAACGACGTAAAGAAAAACCTCAAAAGGAAAAAACGAATCTCATATCCTTTTTCCCAAAAGCGTCTGGAGGTATTTATCTAAAATTAGTAATTTAAAATACTCAAGTCTTCTGTCCAAAAAATTGCGAAAAGCATAAATTTTAAGTTATATCCAAATGTAACTGTCAAACAGGTATGTACGGTGCTCTCGATGCACGAGTCCGACTCGCACTTAGCCAATATTTGTGAAACTCATAATCGTGAAAAATGAATATTAATGGCTGTAAAATAAGAAAGGTTTTTAAAATTTCTGTCTTGAAATCCAAATAAATAAGGGAAATGCCGTTCACCATTGAACTTAATCTTCCTTCTCTTATCTAGACGATATCTAGATGTCATAAGTGCTACGTTTCAAAAGTAGAATTATCATTTATTTTAAATCTAGCACAATATCGGCAGTCCGAATTAACACTCATAAATCGTTATCATGAATTTTAATCAGACAAAGTCAAGTAAACCTCGATCAGATTTATAATATCGTTTATTGGGCATATGCAATACAAGTGTACGTACATTGATACCCGAACTACGACATTATAAAATGTCCATTCCAAAATAAGTTTATTTATTGTTATCGTACATCACATGAGAGACAATACATTAATTATTTCTGCTGTCATTGTTCTCTTTCATACATTTTCATACATTGGTTGTCTTATTCGCTGAACCGTAATTCGTCGCGCCACCAGCTATTGCGCCCGGCCTGACCCGGTTTGGGTGTTATTCAACATATCTTATTATATATTATGTACAGTAAAATGTATCGAATTTCTGTTCTGTTCGCTGCCCATAAATCTTTCAACACAAGTCGTGTCTCTATCGCGGTTTTGCCGCTCGAGTTCCGCAGCGGAAGCTTGCTACATTTTAAAAATTAGATCCTTTTTATTAAACTCTTATTTATCTTATATACATTACTTTGCGGCGGCGCCCGTGTGCATTGCACACCATGCACTATAGGTTAATCTGGACAGAGTTTTTCAAGAGGAAGTTTTATATGTACATTGAAAAAAAGCGGGGGAAGCGGTTTAATGCCGAATTTAACGTGTACGATGCTGTGAACAAAAGCTAGTCTATTTATATTTGTTAAATAAAGAAAATACTCAATATTTAAATAATTCAGATGTTTTTTCAGTACCTATTGTTCAATTGAATATGTTTTAGATTTTCCAATCTGCCTACGTCGACTTTATAAACTTCATTGCGCGCTATCACAATACCTACTTATTTTGTTGCATTAACATGTTCAACATACATTATTAATATAATTTGGAGCTCTGTATTTGATACTTTCTTACCATCTCATATTATATAGGTATGTGAGTGAAAACTAGTTGCTAGGTACAATACATAACGTTATAAATTTGCTCCATAGAATAATTATATAGCATTGTTTGCGATATCTGGTGATCGGCGCGAGCAACAAAATCGTGGTTTTGGCAACTAATTAGCTACAAATTCATATATGGCTTTTATGCAATTATGCCTTGTTTCACCTAGCATGATACAGCGACATTCTGTTACTAGTAGATGTATGTATAATTTAACTATTTATAATTATTATTAGATAATGTAAAAAAATCATATTAAATTCAAATATAGACCTGCGATTATATTCATCTCGCATGTATGTTAATAATATATAAAAACATCAAGAACCTAGGTATTTGCCTCGTATAACTTAATCGAATGAATTATAATCTTTTCATGTACTTACAATGCTATGCATACCTATTTGAATATTATCATGAGCACGTATTAATTGTATTGTATGATTCTTTTATAAAATAAAGAATACAATATTACAGAATTTTTTTCACCCATATTTTTATTAATAGAAAAATAAACAGAGTAGACCTAAGTATAAAAAAGATACAATTTTTATTTTAAGAAATTATACTTATACAAAGAAATAAGATTTATAACAGCTAATTTAAATTATGTTATTTTTTTACGTATAAAGGACTACCCACTACAACATATCATACTATGACCATAAGAAGAAGGTGTCAGGCATACTGCTTTGATATGTAATTGATACGCTCCAGTGGGCATATTAAAGCATGTCGTGTCGCATTCCGATCCTGACATGTTCCTATTATGGTCATAGTATGAACACACACAGCTTCGTCTAAAGTAATGATGGAACACAGTGGAGTTTTAGACCATATGAAACCAGCATAAGCCAACAAATTCTTCTCCGGGGGCAATTTAACAAATATTTTAAATTGTTAATTAGATGTTAACTAATGCAACATTAATCTCAAAATAATTATAAACAAAAAGAATTCTTAATTGAGCCATTTATAATATTATCGACCTAACGTGCTAACTGAACTGATGTGACTTTTAGGATGAGTTTTGAAATCAGAAAGTCTTAAAGTGGGCATTGACGGTCAATCCTTCACATCAAACGACGAGGGTCACGTCCACAGTTTGATTGACTGACAGTCGTAAAAAATTGTATTTCCACTCACTCCATACTGTCACACCAAACAGATGGACCGTGTATGCTGACTTTCATGAATAAAAAATATTTATGTAATAGTAAGTAGGATTGTAAAATGTATATATGTAATTATAAGTAGGATTGACTCTTGTATTATACAATAAATCGAAATTGTGGCGAACTAAAAATTCCTATGAACTGGAATATACCTTAATTAATTTCACATTTTCTTGGAATAGGATAATAAATACAGTTATCGGTTTCATCAACACTTAATTTATACGGTAGCTCATTACTTTGTTGCAGTATTGCGTTAGATCCCAATAATTTTTAATACTGTATATATTTTTATACATGAAAAACTACAGAAAATGTACACACAACACGGTAAAATTCAGACGTTCATATTATTTAATAAATATTTTGACATGAAACTAAACTGCCTTCACGGAAGACCCCAGCTTTCAAAAAGACTCATCAAAATCGGTTCACACAGCCGAACACTCTCAGGTAACAAGCACAAAAATGCAATCGAATTGAGAACAATTTCCTTTTTTGAATCCGACGGGAAAAAACTGAATTACATATTAGTATATTTAGCGAAATAGAAGAAAGACAAAGTCTTTCACGCAATTTAAAATAGACAAAAAATAAGGGACTTACACAATCTTAGAAACTAAGACATAAACATAAAACTTAAAAAAACGTTTAAAAACACGTTAGTTTCTGTGCGTTGTAATGCTTCGGTGCATTAGGGTATAACGTTCCATGGCCTTCCAACATTTTTGATAGTCGGCTTAACCTGTAAAATACATTGAACTAATAAATAACAGTTATGAGTAATTGCACTTATTAATAACTAGCTTGTCGCTCGCGTAGTAATGAAAAAGCATAGACAGTCACGAAGTCTCCCCCGTTCTATGCCTGTTCACGTGGATAATCCGGAATGAAACCTATCCTAAGTCCTATCTCATGTTTCTAACTATCTTCATACCAAATTTAACTAAATTGGTTCAGTGGTTAAGAAAAGACAGACAGACCGACAATTCAGACACAAGTCTGAAATCACTTTCAAGTCAATTGTTTCAAGTGAATTTTAAATGGAATCTAAATTATTAAGGTACTTTAAAACATTTGAGAGATTAGAATGATCAAATCTTGAAAAAATATTTCGAAGTTATTTTATTTATCGGTAGTTCGTAGATCAGTGAACATGGACAGTTCCTAAAAATAAATTCGCCGGTTATTTCATCCTATTATTACAGTCACACAAATACAGTCTCAAAAATAAATGACAATGAAAGAGCGGATGCATCCGCTCCCAAAAGAGAGTGTTATGAACTAATTTTTGTCAAATACCGGATGTATTCTGTAAAGATATGTTACTTGTAATGGCTAGATTTGGATCAGGTTGGGTTACAACTGTGACCACAACGCGACAAGGGTCATAGGCATTTTGAATATTTCATTTGTAATTAGTTTTTTGCAAATCTTGAAATCTGCACAAGGAATAAATATATCAAATTATTTATTAAACTGTTTAGACTGAAATTTCTTATCAACTACCTAATTCTAATTAATTTACCGCCCAGACGAACCTGCCCAGTTAGTTTAAGTATTTTTTATTGCTCTTCTTTTGTTTATTTACTGCAAAATTTTAACGAACTTATTAATAAACACGCCTTTTGTAATTTTTAACATACCAAAACTACAATAAACAACTGAGGCCTTAAATCATAGCCATTTTAATAGGCCGTACTGGTTTTTACATGCATTGTTACACCTGTAGTTTCCATAATTTTTTAATCATCCGTGATTGTGATCATGTAACACATTATACATGTGCCTGTTGCTTGTGAACAGGTTTTAATAAATTACATATATTAAGTAGATGATATTTGTTAAACATTTTTAATTGGGAGACCTTCCAAACATTCAGAATCTGCTTAAACGACGGCTCTTGGGCCTTGGCTAGGCGACCATGAGTAGTATTACTATTTGACGTCTGTAAGGGTGTCTATCTTTGGTATCGTAGCCCGAACGTATGAACTCATATCATAGATGGGGCCGAAAAATGACAGATTAATTTTTTTTCCGAACTCCCTCAATATGTGTATTAAATGAAAAGACTTGTGCAGTAAAATACTATGTAATATAAAAAAAATTAAATCTAAAATGGCTGCCAACACAAAATGAGGTTGAGTGTTTTAATTAGTTTATTTGTTTTATCGGTAGTTTTGGAATCCTTCATTAGTTGGTTCCCATTGAAGAAAGGCTAAGAATGCAAACTTTAAACTGAAAGTTTCATAGACATCCTCTTGTTTAATTCCTGGTTTTTAATACCCACAATAGAATGTCCAGAACATTTCCTAGATAAGTGATGTACAGGCATCTTAATAACAAACTGTAGCAGTACAGAAGCGATAATCCCAAGGTTTCACCTGCAAGTTCCTGGGATTTCAGAGATAATATGGATAATATAAAAAAGCAGTGGTGGCTCAGTGGTGGGAACCTCGAACTTCAAAATCGATAAGTCGGGGTTCGAGACCGGACGAGCATGTAGGAAATAAATAGATTTTTCAATTTATCGGCACATGTGGATAACATCACCATTGCTTAAAACGGTGAAGGAAAACATCGTGAGGAAACGGGCATGTCCAAGAATCAAAAGTTCGACGACATGTGACATCTGCCAACCCGCACTTGGACAGCGTGGTGGATTATGGCCTGAACCTTGGAGGCCTGTGTCCCAGCAGTGGGAATATATATGGTCTGATGATGATGGATAATATGGATGAAGTAATATAATAAAGATACTTTAACTTCATCCAAATCGGTTAAGTGGTTTAGGCGTGAAGAAGAGACGGACAGACATACTTAAATTGGATTTATTGAATTTTTATTCAGTAAACAGTAACGTTTAGGATTTTATAATGTTATTATTCTCATGAGAAATCGCCATCGGATCCTATTAAATTGAGATTCACATTAAAATAATAATTTAATTTTGAGATTAGCTAGTCTTCCGGCTGGTAAATCATTAGATTATATATAATAATAAAATAATAAACTCTGTGAAACTTTCAGATGGCACCTGTAGCGACGAGGTGGTAAAAGAAAGGACTCACGTTTTTTGAACATTGAATAATTAACATAGGAAGATAAAAAGCAGTGGTGGCTCAGTGGTGAGGACCTCGGACGTAAATAGATAAGTCAGGGGTTAGAGACCAGACGAGCGTGTAAGAAATAAATTGATTTTTCAATTTATCTGCGCATGAGGATAACATGACCACTGCATTACGGTGAAGGATGTATCGTGAGGAAACCGGCATGTCCAAGAGTCAACAAGTTCGACGAAATATGACATCTGCCAATTCGCTGCCCTCATAGGAGGCCTGTGTTCCGGAACGTGTATGGGCTGATGATGAACATAGGAAGATATAAACTTGAACAAATTCATTGCGGTTATTGGTATATGTTTAAAAAGAAATAAGATTTTACGAATTAGAGTTTAGACATTCCAGTTTTCATAACCCTATTAAAAATACATTACAAAAATGTGATAGTCTTGCGATTTGAATCTTTAATAACTAGAATCTAGGTAATTAACTTGCTTTTCGCTAGTTAATTTACTCACTACTACATGTGCGCTGAAAGTATCGCAAAGTTGTTCGTCACTAAAAAACAAAGTATTCTCAATATGGAACTTAGTTGAACCTGAAATCTTCGACTATTTCAATTTCATCACAAAGGCGTAAATTATTTCCGTAAATGTTAGACACGCAGGATTACATGCATATTAGGATGACATTTAGATTATAATCTAGGATTTCATCAGCTTGTTACAAAAAAAAACAAAATTCAATTCATTAAAATAGTATAAAAATTCAATTGAGTAAAATATTTTGTTCTACGAATATATGCTAAAAATGATTTGTACTTTAAACGGATTGATAACGGAGTGTTACTTAACTTTATCTATCTTTCATAAATAGTGATAAAGGCAGGGGGCACCTATAACCAAACAATATTAAGAATGATAAAAAATGTATGTGTGTCTATTTCATCATATATACTGCTGGAACACAGGCCTCCTATGCCCTCATAGGAGGAGATCCATTTGTAGCAATATTAATTGTGTGTTAATATAATTTCACTTCATCTCAAGCTGTACCGAAAGATAGCATATTTTGTCGTATATGTAGAAGCGTTCTAAATTACACGATTAGATACGTGGTCGATCTTTAAAAAACTAGAACCTGTGTTATAAACTTGCTTGAAAAAAAAACAGATATCCGACGTGTGAAATATCAAGATACATAATATTCATCTGATTATTTTTCTTATTTTTCTCTTTTTACTCGCGCATAACGTCTCTTTGTAAAATCAATCATCATTATTTTAAACTAGCTTTTAGCCCACGACTTCGCCCTAACCTGGTGCGGGTTAGAGGATTACGGCATACATAGGTAATCTTATTTTGTTACTTCATTACCTGTTTTGTAATATCATCTTCACACGCCATCCTTATACGGGCGCATGTAGCAGGAGCTTCGAGAGCAAATTCAGGATCGACTCCAGCGTCCATACGAGCAGATTTGATAGCTTCTTTTATAGCGAAATACACTGACGCCGCCAAGAATAAAGGAGGTTCACCGACAGCCTAAAATGACAATATTGCAATATGTACCTACAATCTCAATTGATATCCATAAATTTCAAATAACATTATTAGTTTAACTTTCTGGAATTCTTAATAGTAGTAAATATAGGTAAGTATAATAATACGTACTATAGTAGGTATTAGCTCGGTAGCTACAAATATTTTTTTGAAATAATTATGTAAAGAAATACAAACCCTACATGTGTATGACATAATTGTGTTAAAGAAAATTAATGCCAGACTGGAAAAAATACTACCACTCATGAATAAAACAATGTGTGGCGTCAATACAGAACTTATTGTGTAAATTTAAAAAAAATCGTACTATATATACACACATATTATACTTACACATAGATTTTTATACAAATTTAATGGTCATAAACATGTATCTACATACAATGTACATGTTAAATGAACAAGTGCAGATGCCTTCACGTAACTCACTCAAGAATGCTTTCATAATTAATTGCTTTTAAATTAAATAATCAAGAGGAGAAATGTTCGAAAGTCGTTAATGATCTACCTCTTTATTACCTAATGTCGATTTATTTAATTATTATTCTTGTACTGTGATTAATTAAATATGTTTTTTTATTTACCTTGGACGAGTAAACAGCGCGAGGATTTGGTGCACCTTTTAGCAATGAAACATTGAATTCTTTTGGTATATCAGAGAACCCAGGAATCTTATAAGCTCCTGGTCCACGGGACAAAATTTCACCAGTCGGCGAATATAACATCTCCTCCATTGTGAATAGCCCATAGCCCTGCATAAAACCACCTTCGATCTGACCAATATCAATTGCTGGATTAAGGCTCTCGCCGATGTCCATGACAATGTCCGTTCGCAACACTTGGTGATCACCAGTCAAACAATCAATTTCAACCTCAGAACACGCCACACCAAACGTGTAATACTCAAAGAGCGTTCCAGAATTCGTTTTAGGATTAAATTGAATTTTTGGTGCCGCATAAAATCCAGTCGCAGAAAGACTTATTCTTTCCAAATATGCTGCGGATATCCAGTCTTCCCATTTACCATTTGGATTACTCTTCTTAATCGGTTCCAAACGCTCGTTAAGGGTCGTGCAGGCGTTTAATACAGCCATTCCGTATAGATCAGAACTGACGCTTGCTGCTGTGGGTGAAGAATTCGGTACTTTATCTGTAGACATTTCACTAATGTGAATTTTAGCCACATCTATATCAAAGACTTTCGAAGCAACTTGAATCATTTTTGTGAAGAGCCCTTGTCCCATTTCTATGCCACCAATTGATATAAGCACTGATCCATCGCAGTATATTAACACCAGAGCCCCACCTTGCATCAACATGTCAATTTGAAATGATATACCATACTTTGTAGGTGTTAATGCTAGTCCTTTCTTTTTCCATCGATTCATCCTAAAAAATAACATAGATCATAATTAGAATACAAAAAACTTCATTGTATTCGTGGATTTGATTAGTCAAATATTAAAAAACCAAAATAAAATTGCCAGAACTAGACCAAATTTTAACCGGACCCCATTAAAGGCACCAATGTTCAAATAAAAAAAGAATCATGAAAATCTGTTCTGGGCGTACAAAGTTATGGTATGGACCTCCATACCATACCAATTATTTGTTACCTAACAAACACCAAAAATACAGTCGAATTGATAACCTCCTCCTTTTTTGGAAGTAGGTTGAAAATATTAATTATTTAGTAAATTTCCAGGCCACAGCAAGAATCAGGTAGGTAAACCGTTTCAGAAGCATTTTGTGTAAAAATCAACCAACATCTAACCAATAGAGATATCTATTGATTTTTTAAACAAAATATTATAATTTATAAGTAGAATAAATCAATATGTGGTAAATAATAATATGTACTTCTAAACAAATAATTATTACCTATTAAATTCCTCTACTTTACCCTTCCTTTGCCAATAATTTGACGATTCAATGCATTCTTGCCAGCATCTTTTTATTGTACAATGTATTAGCTCTTGATCGTAAAATGTTAAGTCTCCTTCGTTATACATATTAACGGCCATAATTTCTTCATAACTTTTATTCAATGCTGCTGCAATATCTCTTATCATGGATTCGCAAGCAAACATAGCTTGAGGACCACCAAAACCTCTGAATGCAGTATTTGAAGGAGTGTTTGTCTTACAAAGATTCAAATTTACAATGATATTTGGTATTTTGCAGCAATTATCTAAGTGTGTCATGACTCTTTCTAACATCTGAAAAAGTTTGCAAAACAATTTGTATTTTACAGACATTTATACTTTCAGAATAATTAATAGTACTTCAGTTCGAATTAAAGATCTTCACGATGTGGCTTCTTTGTATAAAATACTGTTTTGATTGATGTCGATTGAACTACTTCTTTCAATCTTGGAAGAAAAGCGACTATAAGAACATAAAATAAACTTCATGATTACAGGAAAAATATTAGAAATATAAAAAAGGTAGACGAAAGAGCCCTAGCCCGGAATTGAAGGTTTTCTTTATGAAACAGTAGAACCTTAATCAAATTTCTTTGCACTCACCGAGGGCGATATATCCAAATAGTTCCCTCCATTAGCATAGACGTCAAAAATAGCGCCATTGATTTTACCCATATCATCAAATGCGACTTGATACTTAATTAAACATGGATGTCTATATCCTGTGGCTTGCATATCTTCGTCTCTATCTAGTACTCCCCGAATAGGCTTTTTCAATCTATAAGCAGCCACAGCAACTGGTAATGCGAGTATAAGAGACCTTGTCTCTTTTCCACCAAAACCTCCACCAATTCTTTTTATTTTAGAGACAACCTTATGATTCGGAATATTGAGTACCTGACTTACAGTATGCTAGGAAAAAAAAAGAACAATTTAGTATGATGTTAAGTATTTTGTATAAATATAACATTTAGTTAAAATTATTCTTATTAAAGTAAAAATAAAAAAAATTATACCGCAACTTCTGCTGGATTTTGAGAATTGCATATTATTTCTAATTCGTCTTCTTTCCTTATAGCATATGCCGACACCGTTTCCAAGTAAAAATGTTCTTGTGCACCAATTCGTATGTGGCCATTTCTCTTATGTTTCGATTTTTTAAAAGCTTCTGTGACATCTCCGTGCACAAGTTGTCGATAAGTATCAGGATAATATGAATTATGAGCAATCGCATCTTCAATTGTTACGACAACTGGTTCTAATTTTTCATATGTAATCATCACAAGATTTTTCGCTCTTCGTGCAGTTTGCTCAGTCTTAGCCACTATAGCTCCTACGATACAAGATTTACTTGTCACTACCTCACTTACGAATACTTCTTCATCTTTTAAAATTGGACCCATCTTATTATGCTCTTTTGGTATATCAGCTGCTGATAAAAATGCTATAACACCCGGTACGTCCAGTGCTTTACTAGCATCAATTGATTTTATTTTCGCGTGAGATTCCGCGCTGTAAATTAATGTTAAGTATAACTCCTCTTCCAGAGTCGGAAGATCATCGCAATATATTGCTTCTCCTGTAGCTTGTTTAAAAGCTGACATATGAACAATTGGTTTTCCAACAGCATCAGACGTGGTCCTTTGATTATTTTTAATTTCAAAACATTGAGAGCTCTTCGGCTGCAATGCAGGTATTTGATAACTACCAGATAGCTCATAATTACTTGGTCGCGTACCATTCAAGCTTCGTATTTGTAAAACATGCAAATAAAATCGGAAAAATAGACTAAGACATAACGATTTTCTATATTCCGGCATACCTCCTGGCACAGAACTATCCAATTTAAACTCTTCCGTTAAAGAATCAAACACTGATTTTAATAGTAACTGGTCCCAATTTTTCCCCTTCATTAAGGAAGAAGTTTTTGCAGCGCATACAGTGGTAGGAGCCATTCCTCCAAAACACAACTTTGCATCCGATATGATCATATTTTTTTCAAACTCAACATTAAATGCTGCAGTAACAATTGAAATATCGTCTTCTCGTCTTTTAGCTTGTTTATATGCTTTAACAAATTGATCGTTACCTGTAAAAGGTATTTCTACGAATAATACAATCTCATCTTCTTCTATTGCAACTTTTCTGTAACCTTTAAAGAAATTTGAATCAATCGTAAGTCTTCTCTCTCCACGTTCTAAACTTTTCACCGTAAGTGTAGCTGCACTAGCCATTAAAATTGGATTTAAGTCAGAAATTGGACTGGCCGTGACAATATTTCCGACTAATGATGCTGTATTGCGTATTTGAGTGCCAGCAAACCAATGAAGCATATCTTTTATTGCTTCGAGAACTTTCCCTTTGGTATGATTCTCTTTTAAAAAGTTATCTAAAAACTTTACCAAATCACTCAGAGTCACAGTAGCGCCAACTCGTATACCATAATTTGTAATTTGAATTGTATTCAGTTCTTTTATTATAATTGGTGATATTAAAATGGGATATACCATCTTTTTAAATTTAACTTCAACGCCAATTTCAGTATTCCCAGCCACAATTTTACTAAACGGATACTGTTTCTTTAGTAAAAGAAGTTCTTCTAATTTAAAAGGTCGAATCCATGCTATATTCGGTCCTTTAAAATATGTGAGACCAGAAACATATTCTTTGTTATTCATTTTTAATTCAGGTGGAAAAATCGGCTCTTGTGTGGGACTATACGGTTTAAATTCTGATTTATTAAACAGCGTTTCTTTTTCTTGGCTATTTGCATTTATAAGTCGACAGCAATCGTCACCCATCATACACGGCGATTTAGAGTCGCTATTTGTTTCCACTTTCCCATTATAATAATACTCCCACTCCTCCAAAAATGTTTTAAAGCCTTCTATAATAGGTCTATAACCAGTGCATCTACAAAGATTACCCTGCAAAGCCGTATCAATATCACTGAAATCAATTTTATTTTTGTTTCTTAATAAAGTATACATCGACATAACTATTCCGGGTGTACAAAATCCACACTGAGATCCATGTGCCTTTGCTATCCTTTCTTGTACTGGGTGTAATTTATCCTGAGTCGAGCCTATACCTTCCACGGTCGTTATTGCCATGCCATGCATTGTACACAAGGGCATTAGACATGCGTTAACCGAGTAATGTCTGACGGTATTATAAGGATATTTTTTGTATCATTTCTAATATTCAAAATTTCCTAATATTATATATATTCTTTTTTTAAACGATCTTAACGCTTGAGCGCCTTCAATCATATCAGGAAGAAAGTGGAAGATGCTTCGGCACGTATTGGGTCAGCTCGCAACGTGGAAGTACCAGACCCACACAGAAAATCGGCGTGAAATAGTAGCATGCTACTGTGTTTCGTTCGATGAGTGGGGGTCCGTATCCTTTTCCTAGCCGTTCCCAGTCCCTTCCTCCTTTCCAGTCGTTAATCCTTTCCTCCTCTCGAATGTTCATGGGTGGTGGTGATCGCTTACCATCGGGCGGACCACCAGCTCAGTTGTCCGCAGTGACATAAAAAAATATAAAAAAGGGCATTCCTTAAACAGCTTATCAATGCAGTATGATTGATATAATTAATTAACCGTATAATTTAGCACCACGCACAGGGAAACGAAGAAGAAAGTGATTAGTGTATCGGAGTGTATAGGAGTCACAAGTAAGGTAAAAGAAATTGAATATCAAGTAGATAGAGGAGTGCGGGGATTCAAAAGAATGGAATAACGGACATGAGCATTCTGGCAAATCTTATTGGTAACCGTTTTTAATTTATATATGGTACTTTATTACCTACTACGTATGAGTTACAGTTACAGAAGAATGCAGAATATGGATTTTATAAAACTTATTACTATTTAATTTGATTAAAGGGTGCTGATAGACTAAGGAATAACAGAAGATTAATTAAGAAACTCGCAACTTATAAAGGATACTTGATTCGATCTTCGTCCTGCAAATATTGCGAAACCATCACCGTACAGGCTCCACAACCGCCTTCACCACACCCATACTTCGTTCCAGTCAAATGCAGTTTTCTTCGTAAATACCATAACAAGGTCCATTCTGGATCCGGATGTGGCTCAACAACCTGGAATTGTAAAACTGAATAAAATAGTGGACCATAGAATAAAACGTTGACCATGTGGACCGCAACATGGTGACACAAAATATTTAGTCGTTTATATCAGTATGCCGATTCTTCAGGGGTTTAATCCATCTAGCTGGTATTTGTACCAAATGTTTTTTGTCACCATATCCCAGTTCACATCTCGTATTTGTTTTTCAAATATCTGATAGAGATAGAAGAATAACAGATATTTAGAATTATGGATAATCCTAATTGGTTTTCTATTTTTAAATTCTATTTTTCCATCTGATTTATGTGTTGCTAATTGTTATACTTTTTAATAGTCAACTTATGGCTATATAACTATAGATATATCACTAATATATCTATTATCTGTAATACCTGCACTCAATTAAATCAGCACTGACTTAATGGCGTAAATAGCGCAGAAAAACGACTGCTACATATTTATGATGCGTATAAATATCCATTAACAGCAATACTAGGTATTTCGAAATGTTAGCGTGATAGCATATAGCAAACGTGCCATTTCTTCATTTATACGATAACTAGCTGCGCCTCGCGGTTTTACCCGCGGAAGTCCGTATCTCGCAGGAATATCGGGATAAAAAGTTGCCTGTATGTTATTTCAGTTGTCCAGCTGTCTACGTACCAAATTTAATTACAATCGGTTAAGTAGTTTTTGCGTGAAAGAGCAACAAACACACACACATCCTTACAAACTTTCGCATTTATAATATTAGTAGGAAGGATAGGAAGTAGGAAGTAGGATTAGTAGGATAGGATAGGACTAGTAGCATTACGATGGACGATGTTCTATTTAAGTGCACAGGAATGCGGGCTTAGGTATATTTGTACTCTCTATTCCAATTATACTCGACACTAAACACCGACATGATCGGGTAAAGATCAACCGCAGGACGGTCAATGTATCGTACTTTTATTGTAATGGGGAAAATTCCAATAACATTGATCCGTCCGGAAACTCGAACTTTGTACCTCTCGATCTGTAGTAGAATGTCCTTATCATCAGACCAAGGAGACAGGCATTATTTTTAAACAAAGGCATCGTTATCTGCAAAATATATGCTGACAATACAGTTCACCTAATTTATGTAATCCTGTTTTTGTTTTATGGACTATAGAATGTAAAGACCAATGAATGATTTCTGATAAAAAGCCCTTATAGATTCTCCTGCTATCATCTCACTCATTATCGTAAAACGCAAATACACAATGTAAATACGCTATTACTTAAATAAATATGTACCTATGGGTGTCTCTACATATATCTTGTATTCGCAATCTAGAAAGGTATCGTTATTATTTTCTTGCGTTTGATTGTGGTCTCCCCGTGACCACACTTTACAGCGAGCGCGCTGTAAAGTGTTAGAAACGTCGAGTTAATAATATAATGAATAAATCGCGTTTAAAATCCGTTAAAAAGTTTTTAATTTCTAAAGGTATCGTTAGATTAAACCAAAAATTCCTCCCAAACCTTTTCAATAAATTGTTTGTTGTAAAAATAGATTTGTTTTTTCAATCGATTTAATTGTTTGTTTGTCTGTTTGTTACCATTAGAAACGCACGATATCCCTGATGAACCTTAGCTAAATTTTATCGGGAAAACGCTTCATTTGACTTTAAGAAAACGGCTATTAGGCAACGGGTATCAACTATTTTCCTCTATCCTCTAAATTACCTTTAAACAAACCGAATGGGTTCATCATTCGGTTTGTTTAAAGGTTTAACTTAATTAAATAAATTATAGTTTTTAAAATACACCTTAAATTATACCGGTATGTGGCGCTGCTTTCGGTTTTTTAGCTACAAAAAAATTAAATTTTGTACCTACGTTCATTTCCATCGCTTCCCACACACGAATGTAATTCGTAAATTAGGTAGTTAAATGTAAACATATTACACCAATCAATATAATAGAAGTAAAGTTGTGACATTGTAGGGAGTAATCAATGGAGCTACTGTACCGATTTAAAAAATTATTTTAAAGAAACATAGCCATTATAGAGATATCTGCAAGTTGCGTATATTTTGTTTTGTTTTCAACCCGGATCAACCCAGACGAAGCCGGCAATAACCCAACAAATGTTAATTTTTATAAAAGAAATTTATTTCACAATTAGTAGTATAGAAAGTGACAATACGTAGCGTAGCGGTTACATGCGTGCGAAGCAACAAAGAGAAACAATCGTATGAGAATTCATCTTTCGCACGTTTGTCTTGTTATTTTCCAACCTATCAAAACACTTAATAGTAATATTCCTACCCTCTTTGATACCGTTGAGAGAATTGCGCATAATATCACGGACCAATACTATGATGTAATTTCTATAATTGGTCTGTGGATTATTCGATAATTTGATTATCGATCAATTCTTCGCCATTACCAACCCTCAATTCTTCCACAAAAGAAAAATACCAACCTAATGCAAAGGACACTTAATACATTAGCATTAGGTACCCAGTAAAGTTTTCTTCAAAAAACATAAACAGGCATTAACTTGAACTTACTTGAGATTTTTTTATCATTATTAAATGATTCACAGTTAAATATTACATTTCTAACCTATTATATGAAATACTTAACTGTATGTTCTAGCTCAAATATCTGATCAACCATGACCTAGGTATCCTACTTTTCTACATACGAACGATCACAATTCTGTTCTACAAATCGATTGCACAACATATTTACACCTATTATGTACATACAAAACAAGTTATAATCAACAAATTAAGAGATATCTTAATTAATAAGAAAATCATGATAGTCATATTCTTTATGCCTGATTGAGGAGATAATTAATGTTGAGATTCGTGATAGCCTCTGAATCTCCTTAACCTATTAATCGCATTCTTTAATTAATTCATAATAATATTTAAACTTACTATGAATAAAAACTCACCTTTTTACCGTTTACAAAAAATATTAAACTTGTAATTTTTTTCTCCGGCAAATAGTTCTCGATATCATCCATATTTATTCCAGTGGTCAGCTACGTACTAGTTTATTGTTGTTATGAAATCACTCTCAACACAACATACTCGTTCAACGCTGTCGATCAACTGGCAGTCGCGCGGAATCCAAATGAAATAATGGAAACAAGGTATGAAGTGACGTATAAACAAGTTCGTTGTGTATCCGATAATAATCAATTTTTAATTCTATCAGATTGATACTATTAATCTATCATCTATTTGTATAAAAGCGAAAGGTCACTCTTCACGAAATCTCAAATATCGTTTTATTACAAAAAGGCGAATATGGGTTCAGAAGTTAGATAACAGTTAGGTCGCTAAGAACGGATTTTGCAATAGGGCTGCGACAAAGGCGTCTCTAGGGCTGTCGGAAATATGTATGAGTCTTTCATTTTTTGTGTTACAAACTTGAAATGTGGCAGAGAGGTAGTTAATAGTTTGTTTACTTACTCCAAGAACAGCTTTTACGATAGGGCTACATTAACGGCGTCCAGGGCTGTCGCAAGGTTGTATAAAAGTCGGTCATTATTTGTGTTATAAACATGAAATTCGTCATTGAGGTAGTTAATATTTAGTTGATGTCCTCTTGTATCGGATTTTATGATAGGTCTGAACTCTGGGCTACGTCATTAAAGAATTCTAGGGTTGTTGCAAGTTTGTATTTAAGATCAACATTTTCTGTTAGATAATTGGATGGGATTAAGGAACCCAATAGTACACGTCCGTTTTAAACGACTTCGCTAGGCCTTTGCTTGTCTGCCTGTCCATTGGTTTGTCACTATGCTGAGATAGTTGAACCATTTACAGGTTTGTTGGATTCATCGATACCCATGTAGTTCTATTTAAAACACGACATTTGTGATGAAATATGATATTTATTACCCAGATGAAACGTTTCATTCCCATAACCATATATATTGACTACGCGGACAACATGTAGGCAACAGCTAGTATTTTATAAGAATGTGGATCTTAAACAATATCTAAATAGCAGCAAATTTAAATTGTATAAATCCGGATTGTAAAAAAATCAAAACTAACTATATTTATGAAACAATTTTGAGAGGTTATCAGTTATTAATCAAACGTACGTACGTAATATTTATATTATACAATAGTATTAGTAGTATTAAATATACTATATAGTGCAGACCCACATGATTCTACTATGTAATTAAATAACTTTTCAATAAAATGATAATAAGTCTATTCGCGCAATTCACGAGGTTGCTATACTTATTATCATTTTAAATTTGATTCTATCGCTTGCAAATATCATATTCATCTTATAAATAAAAAGGTACAATAATACAGACACCAAATAATTACTTGACTATAATGTAACATCTTAATTTAATATTTTTCAGAGTCTGAATTATTGACACGCGTGGAGGGGACACGCAACTTCTTTTTCTACATCTTAACCTTACCCTAGGTATATTTCATACTAATAATTATTCATCAGCCTAGTCATAATCCAGATAGTGAGAGCCAAACTCAATTTCGGTTTTCACAATCTGAATTCTTCCAGTGTCACATTAATCATTTTAAAGTAGGCTATGTTTATTCCA
>NC_052120.1:5644393-5664471 GCF_012273895.1 Zerene cesonia | reverse complement strand
TTGATAAAAATCTGTTATTTTAGTAATTAATACTACAGCATCAATCAATTATTACATCAATTTATATACCAGTATTTAAAGATAAAGGAATCTAATTACTGTTTCATTGCCTGCAATGTATTAATTGTGAACAGGTAGGTACTGGCCCTGTATAATTTTTTTATATGGTTTATATGGGTAGAGGACGTTATCTTGTAATTATTATTCTTTGACGTTGTGGCGTTTCAAAAAATATATAAATGAATAAGTTTTCGACACTTAAAACAAAAACTTACCCCTATATTTTTACACATTATATTTTTAGTGTTAAATAACAAATAAATTTCAAATAGCTACAGTTAGACTATCTTATATACAAAAATATTATATACCGAAATACGTAGAAATTATAGAAATGCGTTATAGATGCGTTAACCATACATTATATAAATGGAAAAAAACATTACCTATCTACTGATAAATTTAATCTGGTAGTGCGTAGGAATCGATACCTTTACTCCTTATTTCTAACTATAAAAATACCGTGATTATAAAACAATGATTACGTAATTATTATTAATAACTCAGCAGCATTACTAAGAGTTATACCCTTAGAATATTTCACAAATTGCATACTGTGTCCTTGAGTACCAGCGTTTTAAAAGCATAACGGCCGCGTGTTGTCGGTATTGTCGCATTTTCTTGAGAGGGATGTTTCCGTGTCGATAACCACCGTAGCGAAATTTTTTGAATGATTGAAGCAAATCCCGAGAGCAATAACATACCTACGTAATAAAAGATCTCCAGCTGAGGCTCATGGATTACTCATAGAAGCATATAGATAATGGGTTTGCCTTGAATGAAACAATATCACGACGAGTAACGTAATTTTGTTGGACACGAAAAGGATCGTAGGGGAAGGTCAAAATTATCCAAAGATGCAGGTTTTAAAGAATTATTGGAAGAAAATTCGTCTCAAACCCAAGAGGATCTTGCACTTACTAAACAAACTCAAGAAAATAGGTACCATCGTTAGGAACAATTCATAAATACGGTAGCTAGGTAATTGCATGCCATTTATGAATGAAAGCTGAGGAGGAGTTGAACGCCGATTATGCATGTGAGATAGGTACTGCTAGCTAAGCACAAAAAAAAGGTTATTTACATCAAATCGTCACTAGTGATGGAAAGTGCATACATTATAATAATCCACAAAGAAAATAATAACGGGGACCACTTGACCACGCGACTACATCCACAGTGAAAACAAATAAACATGGTAAAAAAACTTATACTGTGGGTTTGATCCAAATACACCATAATATTAAGATCAGCTGGGTGCGGTGTATTACGAGTTGCTTAATACAACTGGAACTTACTACCCAACGAATAATAAACGAGATTAAGCCGAGCTCTGAAGGAGATGAGCGTTTTTCCTCCATATACTACTCCAGTTACGACAAAATTATTCTTCTACAGGATTATTACGGTTTCAGTCCAAAACTATTTAAGAACCCTTGACCACCATCCATTACCCGCACCATCTGACTATAACCTGTTTTGGTCAATGTCACAAGTTCTCTCCGAATATTTTATACTTCGAAAATAATGAAAATGGACATATACACGGCTTTTGATTGATTCGTGGATAGCTTCAAAAGATAAGGAGTTATTCCAGAGTGAAATCTGAATGCTGCCTGAGACATAGAATAAGTCATTGCTGGTGACATTACCTACTTCTATTCAATAAAAACGGGGCGACAGGAATTTATTCATTCAAAAAATATAAATAACACACTTAGATTTTCGAACAGACCGAAGGACGGACTGATAGGCAAACAGATAGGCAGGTTCTCGCTTTACCTTTTTGTACCCAAAACTCATGTTAGAAACAGCGTATTTCCAGTGGACCCCAGGTAGTGAAAACTCATGCCACGCTACTAGCTATAACTGTTTAACTATGTACTATTTCTACACAAAACGAGTCGCAACAGTGCCCTAGCTGATTATGAGCCTGGGCCAGCCAGCACAGAGCTGCAGTTAGGTACCATACCTACACATTAAGATCTAATCTTAATGTGTCGTTACGGACACATTCCACAAAAAATGATGTACATCTTCAACATCACAATTAGGTGTAGGGGACATACCTATTAAAAAAAGGCTATAGCTATAATTTATAAGTAGCGCATATAATGCTAAGCCTTTGTGTATCTTACTCTCAAGATTTTAGGAACATTAATTTTATCTAAGTATACTTATATTGTAATTTAATGACACGTAATCTAATTTTACTGATGATGCTTATTTATAATATAATCAACTTTTAATATTTAATTCAAGAAAACGTGTTGATATTCGGAGGCCCTACTCCGTTGATCGCTCCCTGGTTAGTACACCACTGCATCACAGTATTACATTACTGCTCTAAAAAACCCAGCTCTAAAAAACTACCAAAGTCACATCCCTTTGCATTAATAACAATGTGTATCAATAATGCATCGTATAACCTACTTTATATACAAATGCGTTGATAACAGATACAAATAAATTATTGTTTATTAATAGCTGTAGTGGAATAATAAAAACAATGTCTTCCTGATTCGATAAACACGTAACAAATTTTAGTAT
Source organism: Zerene cesonia (assembly GCF_012273895.1). NCBI lineage: Eukaryota > Metazoa > Arthropoda > Insecta > Lepidoptera > Pieridae > Zerene > Zerene cesonia. The sequence goes on along the minus strand of NC_052120.1, from coordinate 5,661,861 downwards.
GTTATATTTAATGAAAATTGTAAGTTATTGTTACTTATTAAGTAATTCATAATATTGCCCATTCATATCACGTATGTTTATTTAATTATTTTATTCAAAAAATAAATGTATTTTACCACGCAATATCAATTACTTAATGTAGCGAATATCAGAATGAATTTAAAATATTACTAAAATTGAATACCTATTAGCTACTATTGAAAACCTTTGTTTATTTCGTATCTAATTATAAACGAATAGTATTAAATTGAAAAATGACCAGTCATTCTTATAGATAATTTTTTTTTTAGATTTTTGAGATAAAAAATAAAAAAAGAAACGAACAAGGAATCCTGCTAATCCTATCCTACTAATATTATAAATGCGAAAGTTTGTAAGGATATGTTGATGTGCGTTTGTTGCTCTTTCACACAAAAAGTACTGAACCGCTTGCAATGAAATTTGGTACGTAGACAGCTGGACAACTGGAATAACATATTTTTTATACCGATATTCCTACGGGGTACGGACTTACGCGGGTGAAACCGCGGGGCGTAGCTACTGTTTTATTGTTACAGATTGTCTTAATATTACTAGCATTCAATATCTACTAGCTACTATATAATATCTTTGTTGAAATAATAATTTGTAAGTACCTAATTTATTTAATAAAATTATATGAGCCAGAAATGTTTTATTTACGATTTGGATTATTGTATATATTATATCTCGCCGTAAGATTGTAAAATCTTAAACAAATTGTGATCCGAAACTTGCCTGCAATTTATGGGATTACTTTTCAACTGTATAATCTGAATATATCGCAGTTTTATAGGTATTACATAACATTATGTTATTATTAGAGAATTTCGTTTTGAGCTTTGCTTCCAAGGTTTGCAGCGTTCCTATTTCTGTCTAGTTTTCAAACACCGAAATAGGAACCCTGCGTAATCATACATGTATAGATCAAGTCGGATGATAAATACCCACATACTGATTTATGGAAATTTATAACAGCTTAAACATGTAAACCTTCGTCTTCTTTAGGAAGTTAATTGTTAATCGAATCATTGCGGTAAAATCGGTTTCCTATCAAGGCTGTTGTTTTGCAGCTCAGTTAAGCAACTCGTAATTTATTGCCTTAACTTAATTTGTATAGTATTATAAGACTTTTTATAAAACTTACCTACCTACCTAACCTACTTTTTAATCAATATATCTAATAATGGTGTCATCATCAGCCTATATTATATGCTATTACTGTAAGGACACAAGCCTCCTGTGAGGATTCAGGGGATAATACATGACTCTGGCCAAGAGCAGGTTGGCCGATATCTCATATCGTGTAAACTTTTCAGCCTCAAACATGCAGTTATATAATAATAGTACACAAATTTTAAACATATACCTGTCATGTTAACATAAAAAAATATGGATATCCAATATAAAATAGCTTTTAAATAAGCTCACTGCCCACAGCCGAGAATCCATCGTTATTGTATAATACTTGGATGATTCTCTGTGGATCCGCCTGATGTATGTAATGACAAAGATCATCCCCCTTTCATTTTTGATTTCCTAATATTAAATTGAATTAATTGTTTTATTTTAAAATCTTGACAAATGAAATTTAGATCCTATTCATTGGTGACTTCGAAAAATAAAGGCGTATAGAATCAGTATATCATACACAAGTATTCAAAATTTAACCCGTCAAGCAGTGAGTACAAGCTTGTATGTTTTTAAATTTACAAAACTACAGGACCACATTTTGTAAATATTTAAACACCGGACCGTAATTGCGCCAATTAAGGTAATCAACCAGTGTATTAAATCGTTCAAGCATGTATGCATGTATAAGTTTTTTCCACAAAAAGGAGGGACTTTTTTGTAGAAAACAAAGGATTAATGAATCCTTGATACTGAGAGAGGTTACAATTGCATATTTTAAAATGACCAAATGACAAATTTTTATAGATTATATATAAATTATCAAACAAAAAAAGAATCACGGCAATCGCTTGAAGACCCACGGCGTTATCCATTACAAAAACCAAAAAAAAAAATACATTTAGAACACTCGGGTTACTAAATGAGAATTGATTATGGGCAAGAAAACAACTCTCTAATCAACCAGTGTACTAAATCGCTCAAGCATGTAACTTAACTAGACAAACGAGTGGAAAACGTTTTTAATGGTTAATTAGGTTCAGTAATGTTTACCTACCGGTCTATTGTCGGAGAGAAAATATTTTGTAAGACCAGGGACAAAATCAAGGGAATAGGACAGGTCACACTACGACGTATGTAATGATTTGTCGTTATTTGGATAACTCCCAGTGGAATGGTAAAACTTAATAAAAGGATTAAATTTCACTCAAGATATCTGAAGCCTCTTTTTAAATTATTCTCTACTATATAAAAATAAGTCGGGTTTTCCTTCCTGACGCTATAACTCCAGAACCCACGAACCGATTTCCACGGTTTTGCATTCGTTGGAAAGGTCTTGGGCGTCGTGAGGTTTATAGCAAAGAAAATTCCGGAAAAATTTCAACAGAAAAGCGGGAAAAACGAAGCCATCTGGTGGCGAAACGGAGTTCGCGGGGTTTGCTAGTACTATATATATATAATTGTAACATTCATTGTGTTTTCATGCGATGGCCAATTCGATCTATTTATTTAAAACGTAAAATATTTTTAATATTGGCATGATATTAACTTATATCATAATTTAAGGTCTTTAAGTAGAGACTAAATAGATTAACCGACTTGGTATTAAAGGGATCTCGATACTTTTTACGGTGAAGAGATTGAGCTGCGAGACTTGGGGTTTTTTTACAGAATGTTTTTTTATGGTATTATGTATTGCCACAGATAACATAATACTATACTAGGTATTGCTTTTGAATTTGCTTTGGGGGGACGCTCGCGTGTTCGGCGCTTTCCACCCGCTTTTTGTATTATCATCTGAGGATTTAATGCATTGAATGTTATTAGTTACCTATGACAAGAAGAAAATAGCTCTCATTATATCTGTATACTTACTTGAACAACGTACCTACTTAGTACTTATATCCAATCGCGTGCAAAAATAATGTAAATTATAGATAATATAATTATAGATTAATACTTCATATGAGTCTCTTTCAAGAACTCGTGTTAACATGATAACCCCAAATAACCTACAATCATTTGTGCTCACAATGTATGTCAGAGAATTTTCAAGGTATGTTCTGCGTTGTATAAAACTATTTGTTTTTAGTTACTCCTCTACAACAGTTTTGTGTAAATAGTCTTCATTCAATTTCATTTGAGGGTATTCATGTCTTGTAGGTTTTCTATCAGACCATATTATCGTGATTATCATGATAATCGTAATAAACGGATGGCCCATAAGTACCTATAATGTCACGGCCAATTAAAATAGACTAAATTATGTATATCTTAAAGTTTTCCCTGTACTTATAGGACTATGCTCAAAGTGAAAGCTTAAAGCTCGAATATGCCATTGGTGTTGCCACTTTCAATCTGCTTAAAAAGGGTTATTTTAGTGCATTATTTAAATTGTTTACGAGTTAATCCCAGCTAGCTCAAAGGATTCGATGTTGGAGTAAAGAGTGGGAAATAGGATGTTTCTACCAAACTATTTAAATGTATTGTAGCATTATAAGATGATTGTAATATTCATAAAATTAGTTAAAATAGCATTTGAACACATTTTTTCACAAATAAAACATATTTTGATTAGTTATAACAATTATTTAATACAAATTTCTATATGGCTTACATATGATTATTCTATACTACCTTAAAAATACTTAAAACTCTCAATACTTTTGACAATTGCACTTTTTTAATATTTAAATCCACTTCAAAAGGTCTTTACTTTGATCATAGATGAACCTGAATGTCTGTGTCTATTTATCAATGGTATTAGTTACAAAGGTGGTGCTCAAAAAATTTTATAAGTTTTATTTGCTATTGGAAAGTACTTGATATCAAAACATAATTTATGTTTAAGCTGATTTAAGGATACCTTTACTTTCTAATTCTTTTTCTACAGTTGTACCTTCATACATTATCTTGTCTTTTAATGCTTCTTGTAGCATTTGTGCATCAAACCTCTGTTGTGACCATTGCCACCTACAATAGGACCAATACACCAATGTTGTAGTTGCAAAAGCCCCAACTCCCACATGCTGCGATAACAATGGCTTTGAGGTCTTCATAAATGACGCAAATCCAATACCGATGCCTGTGGCAATACCAGTTAAGAAGCTTTCTCGAAAGCAAGGTATTTTGGATAAATCACGACCAAACAGTACTAAACCCTAAAAAATATTTTTTAATCTAAATCTTTATTTTATAAGTAATAAAAGAAGCAACATAACATAATGCTTAATTTATCAAGGTGCACCTAGTTGCTTGAATTTCTATTGGTTTTTTATTTGCAAAACCATTTTATAACCTATTCAAGTGTGTTATGAAAAGAATAATATACATTTTTTATTAATTAATCATTTTTACTGTATAATTTTACTTAAAACATAACAGACTTAAAGCTTTAATTACAATTATAAGCAAAAAAACAGATAATAACATATTCCCACCTGTTTTTCTTCTTCATCTTCTTCTAACATTGATTTTACAACTGTATCCATTGTTATAACTTTATGTTAGTAGTTTGTACTCAGAAAATCATCCAATTGAAGCAAGGATCAAATATTGTATATTATATAAAAGTAAATATTAATTCTGGATTAGGAAAGGGAGAAAAATAACATCCAGCTGATCGCCAATAATTGTCAAGTGACACTTATAAAACGTCATCCGTCAAATCCATGTCAGGTCTCAAAATTATTATCAATATTGCCATCGTATATTTTTACAATGATATAATGTCACAAAGATATAATGCCAGTGCATCAGGCATGAAACCTTAATTTTTTTGTTCTTTGGAGTCTTAATCTCTATTCTGAAAAACCAATGGCTAAGTATGCATATGTACGTTTTTTTCCACAAAAAAGGAGGGACTTTTTTGTAGAAAACAAAGGATTAATGAATCCTTGATAGTGAGAGATTACGATTGCATGTTTTCAAATGACCCAATGACAATTTTTTATACATTATATATAAATTATCAAAAAAAAATACATTTAGAACACTCGGGTTACTAAATAAGAATGGATTATGGGCAAGAAAACAACTCTTCTCTCTCCACTTTCAAAGTTTGTATTTTTGATAGATCAAACTTGATACAGGTACTCATTGTACAAGTTCGTATCAAAATTTCAAAGTAAAAATATTTATAAACTAACATGTAGCCCATTTCAACAACAACACACAAATTTATTTTGTTTTTCTTTTACATTAAGTAGACATAAAATGTAATGTAACATTGTTTTAAGGAAGAAGCAGCAACTAGTTCGATTGTCAGTGGGTCATATAAAAGATGTAACTTCTTTATTTTATGTCAATAAATATTTATTCATTTTCATTTTCAAAAATCACATAAATATTTATAATATCACTAGCTGCGACACGCGGTTTCACCCGCGTAAGTCCGTATCCCGTAAGAATATCGGGATAAAAAGTTGCCTATATGTTATTCCAGTTGTCCAGCTGTCTACATACCAAATTTCATTGGAATCGGTTCAGTAGCTTTTTCGTGAAGGAGCAACAAACACACACATCCTTACAAACTTTCGCATTTATAATATTAGTAGGAAGTAGGATATTACAGCCCAATAATCATAAACATAATAATTTATAATAATAATGTTAATCATTTATGACCTATATCTAATAGTAAATATCCTTGGAATTCATTATATTGTAAATGTTCGACTTCCCATATCGTACTTTGTTAATTCTTTCTGTAACTTCTTAAAATTGGATATATGATGTCTAAGGAATCATTTATTTCACCTCGCGATTTGCCACCTGCAAAGAAAAAAATGCTTTACGGGCTATCAATTATTTTAGCTCATTCTTATTTTGATGTATAAATATTAAAATATATAAGCTACATAATTTTTTATTAGTAGTCATAGTCCACTGATGGAGTAGTCTTTTGAACTTGTTCTTTTTAGGGTTCCATGCCCAATGGATAAAAACGATACCCTATTACATTAGTTAATAAATAAAATAAATAAATAAATATGAGTATCTTTACCTGTTATGACCATTTTTCCATTAACAAATATTAAGAGAACCACTCTTGGCCGTACCATCCTATATACAAGTCCAGGAAATAGTTCTGGTTCATATGAAGCAAATTGTCCATGTGCTTGTTGAAGTGCCTCTAATCTTATTGGAAATCTTAAATCAGCAGTAGCTATGAAATTTTGTACTTTGTAATTCAAAAATTTTGCCTAAAATTTTAACAAATATTAAAAATTATCACAACCTTAGAACAATCTGTTATTTTATAATAATCGTAATTCCCAAATTTATCATGCAATTGTTTAAGTGACCAAGCCAAATGCAAGGTTGATTAATTCAATATTGTAATAATCTGCTCCTTTAAAGCTCCTTTGCCTATATCTTCTTAAAGTCTTTTGTAAAAGTTTGCACCATTTCTGTTGTTTAAAATTAAAATAAGAAATCAATAATATAATTCAAAGCTCCATAAGTATTTATGTATGAAAAATTTTTTAAAGCAGTCAATTATATCAACAAAAAAAAGAATCAATCATACCGGAAATCCTAACTTCTGTATAATTCTTGCAAACTTTCTAGCAGATATATATGCATCATGCTCATTCCTTGCTCCTGTACACACAATTTTTCCTGATCTAAAAATAGCATTTTTAAAAAATCATATTTATTTTTTACCCGACATAAAAGGCTTATTATGTATTTATAACCATATGTATTTGTAACGAAAAGGGGTTATTATGTATTTATGTATATTTATTGAGCCTTGACCAATTTTCAGATTTTTATGTGAGTGGTGTCATTATATCGTGTTTTGGCACTTTACAACAAAAATAAAAGATAACTTGTTTATCAATTTCAAAGGTTTTGTTTTCTGTAAACTTATTCAAATTCAAGGGATAACACACGCACACATTCTCAAATGCTCATTTAAGTTGCACACACTCTAATTTGCCTGATTTCTATGATAATGAATAAAATACTTATAAACTTAAAGCTTTTCAAAACATACTTTTAAGTCATATAGTCCCCTAAACATATGCTATGTTTAGGGGACAGAAATAACAAAACCAGTTCTATAGATATGGTGACTTGTAATAACAATTGATATTGTTATTTGAATGTATACAGTTTTATGCTTAGAATTGAAAAAGAAATAAATGTTTCATGTAATAAACCTATCAAAACACAATTTTTATGCAAGTTCAACCTACCTAAAAACTAATGCTGTTGCTCTAGGTTCCAATATTTTCATTACAACTCCATGAAATCTTGCTGGGTTATATTCTGAATATCTTGTTCGACAATAAATATCCAATAAATTTAGTTCACATCCTAAACTAACTGTAGACACACAATTTCTAAAAAGAACATTAAATTGTTATTTTTATTTACTTAATCAAAAACTTGATTATCCAAATTGTAGTTGCATGTTTCAAAAGTATTATACTAGTGACACCTATGAAATAACTTTATACTTTCAAGATGACAAAACTTACACATATTGAAAACAAATTTAAGAATATATTATTTGTTAACATAACTGGATAATCAATTGTTTAATTTGGTCATAATATATTTTATTATTCAAATAATAAACATTTGCATAAGGTATGATATGGATATAGGATAAAGTGCAAACAATATACATTTCATAAAAATCTAAAAAACATTGTACATATCGTAAAACTTACTGTAACTTAACACTGCTTTTTACTTGACTTGCAGCACTTGCCATAGGGGTTATTGCAGTCATAGATGCATGTGGATTGACTATTTGCGGAGTAAAGGACCTATTTGTAGGTGTCAAGGCTACTTCACCTATAATTCTTGTTTGGGATGAAGTGTGGCTTCCTGATGCAGCATCATCACTTTTACAGTTTGGGGTTGTTATGTTACTATTCTTCATATTACCATCAATATCATTTTTATTCTCACCTACATTTTCTTGGGTTAAGTCCAATGTTGCTGTGGTACCCATAGATTTAGTAGTTGTCTCCTAAGCAAAAATAAAAAAAATAAATATTTAAAAATAATGTGTTACATATTTAATAACGCGTAAAATAAATAAAACATATATTTCAGTGAAGTAGATATATTGGATAAGATGCAGTCATATTTACCTGGCCGGTATTAGTTATAGGAGTTGTATTCATCTTTCAATATTTATAAAACGATTGAACTACATTTATTTACTCAACCGATTATGAAAAGAAAAATCCAATCATATTTGTTAAAAGTTTTAGCAAACAATATGTATTATTAAGAACGTATAAAAAATAGTTATGTTTTTAAGTAAAATATTAATTTTCACAGATTATAAACACATGAAAAGGATTAATTATTTCCCAATCCCCTTTCGCAAATCCCAACATTCCAATTTCGAACTTCCAATCAACTTTCAAGTTTCAGTGTCAAATCACAGATTAATACATAAATCCGTAATGTCAAACATAGTCAACAGATAGATAGAGGTAGTGCAGTGTTGCCACCTTGTTTTCCCAAAAAGGACATCTCGGCACCCTAAATAGCCAAATTTTTTTTTAAATGTGAACTCGGAATAGCGTAATCGCAATTTGCTTCTCAAGTGAAGTTCTCAAGTGTCAAATACATATTGTGAGTAAGCACAGAGGACTCACTGTGTGTAGTGTAATAAACGTATATGCGCTTTAAAATTTAAATTCAGTGTAATAAGCGCATTAATTCAGAAGCAAATTTCGAAACTAGGGGATTCTGATCAAACTACCCTAAATTTAGGTACTGAATCAGACATGAACATCACTAGTGATTCAGAAATACGTAATAATATCTACGAATGGATTCAAGATCCTTTTACATAATAATAAATATAATTATGCCACTTATTCTAAACCAAAATATCATCATACAAAATAGTGAAAGTGCAAAAGAAAGATTGGTTGTAATCTGTTCTCACAGGAAATTCGTATTAAGATTTAAAATTCAATTCTTTTTTATCCTAAGCCCTGGTAACAAAAATTATCCCTGAAAAATATTGGGCTATTAAAAAAAGTCAAGTAAGTATAAGTATTTAAATAAGTCAAGCTATACGTAGCAACGCATCAACGGTTCGAATCCTGCCTCGTGATCAAATTTTTTTCTATTCTTTCAAAATTTCTCATTTATAAAGCATTTCAATGCTATAAAACTAAAAATTAAATTTAAGTCAAGCTATATGTAACAAATGTGGTCACACCTTTTTAAATATGTTTCTAATTAGCCTTCTAAATAATCTAGTCAGTCAGAAACCATCCTAATGCGCATATAACACTAAATTAGGGGTTACTGAATTTAGAATAATGTATTCGCATGCAGCGAATTATCGTCGTAAATCGTCATCGTGGGTATAAAATTAGTAATATCTTACAAATCGGACGTGAATGTATATGAGAACGGTAGGCAAACTTTAGTGTTTATTATCGTATTATGTGAATTTGGCTCAAAACTTTTTTGAGTTTACAATGTCTACGATAAGATTTAATCAAAAAGGAGACCTTTGTATTTTGTTTTCATGAAAAAAATCTTTTAACAGCTGCAACTTCACTGAGTGCCTTAGGCTATGTATTATGTACTCCGGACGTATTACTAGTAATAAATTATGACATGCTGACAATAATTTTTATTTTTATTTTTTACAGTCACAGAATAATTAACACGGTTGCCACCAGTTTACCCAGTTAAAAACACAGTAAAAAATAAGACATTCATTTTATATTTTTCTTGAGAAGTCGTTTGCTGATACTAATATCTGGATCGTAAGCATTAAGGTGCCCCACGCTTTTGGGTTAGCGTATACATGCAAATGTGAGTCATGAGACTTTATTATCACATGAGACTTATGTTTATACTCTTTGCAACAATATTTTGACACTTGACAGATAATAGAAGTTGTTTGTCAGTGCCTTCACAGATGACAGTTGTAAGATTCCTTCTTCCAATTTCCAAATATAAAATAAGCCAATTTTATCCAAAGTTATCTCGTTAATCTTGTGTTTGTGTGAATAACCATTAATTAATGAATAAAATGGCTCCTAAAGCGGGTGGAGATTCGGCGAAAGTTAACTCAGCTGTGTATAAAGATAAAAGTAAACCAACTGATATTCGTCTCAGTAACATAAATGCCGCAAAAGGTAAATAAACTATCTATTTCATTGTTAAATATCAATATTAAACAAAAACGTTACACATGCTTCCTTAAGAATTCATAAAATTTTGTTACCGTGATCTAATTTAACAAATTTTATCATATAAAAATGAGTATTTTTATCGCACTCAAACTGCTCACAATTTTCTTACACCTGTTATATTTTTCGTTCATTCTGATTGCATCTTAAAAATTACCTAGCCAATTGTACAGTTCCTTTATAATTCCACACGAAACATTTTTATTCATATAAATTAGGTTGTGTAAAAGACTATAGTTATACTTAAAAATTTATACTTAAAATAAGAAGATTCATTATGTACTTTATAACACTATATTAATAGTTGTAATTGCTTTTGCTAAATATAAATGCATTATTTTAGCTTCTCTAATAAATACAATTAATTCTCTATATTTGATTATAAACTTCGTAAAGCAAATAATAAAACAATATTTTAACTTCTAGCTGTCTCAGATGCTATAAGGACAAGTTTGGGTCCTCGTGGTATGGACAAGATGGTATGTCAAATATTTTTTGTCAATTTTCATTATTATTAAATAGTTTTAACACATGTTTCTTTAGTCCTTTTCTAGTATTATTATTTCAGTAAAAAAATAAACATCAATAATCAGATCAATCAGTTGCCCAGAGTATACTATGATCAACAGACTATAATATAACCAAATATTATATTGTGTAATACAAGAATGTAATTTGTAGTAGTAGTTTTTTCTTTGAACCTGGATTTGTTTAACTTTTTTTTTATGTTTTTAAATTGTGTGTATTTAATAGTGATCAATTTTATAGATTCAAGCAGCCAATGGTGAAGTAACTATCACAAATGATGGAGCAACTATCTTAAAGCAAATGTGTGTCATTCATCCTGCAGCAAAAATGGTAACAATTGCCATACAATTTTTGTTTTTCACTTGTGATAAATATTTATAACATTAGAAGTCTCTCCAATTAATTTTGTTGGATATACTGATACAAATGTTCATTATTATTATTTTATTTCATAATATCCCGTTTATTATTTCAGCTTGTGGAGCTATCCCGTGCACAGGATATTGAGGCTGGAGATGGGACAACATCAGTTGTCGTAATTGCGGGTGCATTGCTTGATGCTGCTGAGAAGCTATTGCAAAAAGGAATTCATCCCACTGTTATATCAGATGGCTTTCAGAAGGCTTTAAAAATGGCATTGCAGGTAAAACAGTTAATAATTTTAGTTTCATCATTTTGGATTTTATAGTGTTATTTCTTAACAGTTTTACATATATGTATAAATATAATAATGACAATCTATAAAAAATATATTCAAAGGTTGTAGAAAGCATGTCAACTCCAGTTGATTTGTCGAATGAGGATGCATTATTGAAAGCTGCAGCAACGTCCCTGAATTCAAAAGTTGTCTCCCAACACTCTACAATACTAGCACCTATTGCAGTTCAAGCAATCCGTTCTGGCAAGTAAAGTTGATATATTTACTGATTTGATGCATGTTGACTTGTTAACAGGTTTACTAAACATTTTATTTTCACTCTAATGTATGCCAATTGAATAACATGTGTCTAATCTCATAGTTCTAATTATTGCAACATCCAGCACCAGTCATGTAAACTTTACAATGCTTCTGACTTTTATTGATAATATGAAATACATTTTAGTAATGGAGCCAATTCCTGGAGGTGTGGGTGCTCGTGTTGATTTGCGTGATGTCAAGGTTATTGAGCGTATTGGAGGCACTGTTGAGGATACAGAATTAGTTCAAGGTCTGGTTATTGCTCATCGCTCAGCAAATGTGAATGGACCACATCGTATTGAAAAAGCTAAAGTTGGTCTTATTCAATTCTGCATATCACCACCCAAAACTGATGTGAGTGGTATTTTCATACTTTTTTTTTAGTTTTTGGATTGAATTTTTTTTAGGTACTCCATTAGGTGAAATTCATGAAATTTCAATAAATAATACAACTACTAAAATTTTACCTTTATTGTATTATTGCTATGCTTTTTTTTATTATACATTAAATTTTTATGATACAGATGGATCACAATGTCATTGTATCTGATTATGCTGCTATGGACCGTGTTCTAAAGGAAGAGCGTCAGTACATCTTGAACATTGTTAAACAAATCAAAAAGGCTGGATGCAATGTTCTGCTGGTTCAGAAATCTATCTTGAGGTTAATATTTTTCAGTAGCAGAAAATAATTCTTAGTTTGTAACTGTTATTTACTAACTACAACTTCCTAACTAAACTGCTGAAGTATAATGTTGTTTGTTTGTCTGGAAGTCTATTAACAGATTTATTTTTTCCACAGAGATGCCCTCAGTGACTTAGCTGTTCATTTCTTGGACAAAATCAAGACTATGGTTATTAAAGATATTGAGCGTGAGGACATTGAATTTGTATGCAAAACACTTGGATGTCGCCCAATTGCATCTCTTGATCATTTCACAGCTGAGAATTTAGTAAATGTTGATTTAGTTGAAGAAATCAATGAACCTTTGGGGAAATATATCAAGGTTAGTGATTTTTATAAAGATAATGTTTATTCATACTCAACTTACTAATACCAATGTACTTATTTAATGTGCTTAATCCTTATCTGTGCTACTGTTACCTTAAAACTTAATCCATATGTGAAATGTGAAAGTTTGTTTGTTTGTCTTTCTGTCAAGTTTCAATGGGATGATTTTATGTAATGTCTATAGTTAGGAAGCTAGAGAGTGATAAAGGCTTCTTTCCTTACTAAAACATCGAAACGAAAAACGAAATGAAAGCTGGTTGTGTACACACATGTGAAGATTGTATATAATTTTATGTCCAGATTATATCAGAAAAAAATCTAATTTTGTCAATACACAGATGACGGGCTGCTCCAACGGCGGGCGTACAGTTTCCGTAGTAGTACGCGGCACCAGCGGCGCGGTGACCGCCGAGGCGGCGCGTTCGCTGCATGACGCGCTGTGCGCGGTGCGCTGCGTGGCGCGGCGGCCGGCGCTGTTGCCGGGCGGCGGCGCACCGGAAGCGGCAGCCGCCGCGGAGTTGACGCGGGCAGCGCTCGCCGCGCCCGGGGCGGACCACTACTGTCTGAGGGCGTACGCGGACGCGTTGGAAGTCATTCCGTCTACGTTGGCTGAGAATGCAGGTTCGGATTTTTTAAACCATTACAATCTATTTTTTAAACCATTACAATCTTGCCATATGCTTGTCTGTTTCTAATACATTGATGCACGATTTTTGGTGTACAAAATTATTTTACTTGTATATTACATAGTTCTATTCACGTTTAAATCTTTTTTGTTTTCTTTTATTGTACTTATAAAAATAGGGATGGTAAACCAACTAAACTGCAAGTTTCAATTTGCCTCGTGTGTTGTTCTAATAAGAGAGAGAAGTTTGTCTGTAACAACTGAAAAACTTGATGGTGTTTAGATTAGCATTATATTGCATCATATAAACAGTTAGATAAGTACATGACGCCACCAGGTCTGAACCCGATCGAGACGGTGACGGAGCTGCGCGCGGCGCACGCGACGGGCTCGGCGAGCGGCGCCGGCGTGAACGTGCGCCGCGGCCGCGTGACCGACATGCGCCACGAGCACGTGCTGCAGCCGCTGCACGTCACCGCGTCCGCGCTCGCGCTCGCTACTGAGACCGTACGCGCTATACTCAAGATTGACGATATTGTGAGTAATTTCATTTATTTCAAATAATTTGACATATATTATACCATATACAATTTGTGTGCATCATTATACACGTAAAGATCGAGTTTGGTGAATGCTTCAAAATTTTTTCTTCTATATTATTCTAAGCGACAAAATTAAACTGTTAGTAATGTTTGCAACATAAAGTCTGAAACGCGGTATTTTTAATATTTTCACAATTTTCGTTAAGTCAAAATATGATGTGATAAGATTTCAAACCAATTTAGAGACTAGGAGATAAAGAAGTAATGTATTTGTGGCAGTTTTAGTTGTGTTTAGTATAGATTGTAGTTGGGTAGGTAGCTTTTTTATTTTATTGTTTCCAAAATAGTTATTTGTCCATACATTTTCCATGATTGCGTTTTTCAATTGTTTTATTTTTTCTACTACATTAACTATTAAAGGCAATGTATTCAAATCGTCTAAGAGTAGATATATAGTAATATAAATATATAATATAAAAGAGGGTTCAAATTCTACTTGACTTCCTCACAAATCATTATAAAATTTTCAAAATGAATCTATTTTGTACCTGGCCTTTCATTATTTAATTGATTTTGTTTGATATTCTAAATTAAATAATTTTTGTTTCAGATCAACACAATTAACTGATGTGGCATTTAAAAATATACACATAGTATTAACAATATGTTTTAAAAATGCTTGTTTATGTTAAACTTTAAACACTAAGAATGTTTTAATTAATAAAATACTTCTCTTAAAAATACCTAAAAGTATCACAATATCTTTCTTATGGAATAATATAATGGTAGTGATTGACCAGCACACTGGTTAATTACAAATTAAAAGAACAATTTTTTGTTGCAATTGCTTTATTAGTTTTAATTCAAATAAATAACACAATTTAAAATTTGTTGTTTTTTTTACCAATATCTTAACGTTGATAAGGATGAATTTGATTGGCTGATTTAATATTAGTCTTAATAGCAGAAGGTGCTTTGGGCATGGCTGGTGCAGAGGGTCCCATTTGTGGTGTGGGTCCTCTTGATGGTCCCATACCTGGGGCTACTCCTTGAGGTACACATGGTGGCATTCCTGGCCTTAAACCTTTTCCTGTTCCTACTGCAGTAACCAATGCATGTGTATCAGCAATGCTGTGTGTTGGTTGCATTCCTGCAACAAAATATAGAAAATTATTATCAAGCCTTTATAAAATTGTAGATTTATAATATTTTATGATAAATTGCAATATTTAAATTTTAAGGTAGGTAGGTACTAAGGTAATGGTTTTACAAGTAGTCTTAGTTGAATATTTATAATGTTTGACACAAACCTGCAGATCTCATAGATTCACCTTCCCAATCTTCCCGACCTTTTGATATTATTTCCCAAACATGACTGATGACTTTTGTGAATTGAGCTACTTGTTTCTGGAAAAATGGATTTCAATCTAATCAGATTTCATTATAGTGGGTCTTGTACCATTTTTATCTTATCTAGATGTTCATTCAGTTTTATAACATAACTAGCTTAGTTACATAATGTTATTTTACATATAAACCATCCTGAATCACTATTTATAAAAAAGACACATCAAATATGTTGTGTAGTTTTAAAGATTTAATCATACAAAATTGCGCCCAAAGAAGTTGGTTACAAACAAACAAACATACAGGTGAAGCTAATATAAAGCGTGTAAAAAAATCATGACTATAGGAAAAATGTTATACCTGAGCAGTATCATAACTGAGTGTGCTGGCTTTATGGTTAAGTTGTTGTAACCTTTGTTCTGCTTGAGGTTCTGGTTTGGTCCGCAAAAGATCTGGGACAAGATCATGTGTGCATGCTGGTACTCTACCCTCTGTAAGTCGGGCAAGTTCTTCATCACGCTCACAGCCAAGTTGTAATGGTAATACCACTACGGATCTCAGTGATGGAGCTAACTCCGCTTGTAGAATTTTACTAAGACCTGTCAACTATAAAAATAAACTTGCTGTTTATTTAGACCTACGCTAGCCAATAATGTAATAAGGAGTGATGGTTATGATTTATTACAAGTTGATACATAAATTAAAATATCATTTTTGCAATAAGTTCTGCCATAAATGCAAAGACACTATATAGTTTATGCAACTCATACTTTACTCTTATTAAGACTAGAATGTCTTTGGACACGATAACTGGTAAAAATCCGTCGTATTAATTATTTATTTTGATGGATATCTTTTTTTGTTCCTAATCTGGATTAAGTAAACATGGTTAACTTTTTGTCGCATTGACAATGTTTTTTCTTTTTATGAATTTTTTTTTTATTTGCGTATTTGATTATTGTGTTCATAGTAAAAAGTCATCAATAAACAAAAAATCATCTACTTACATGTCCTGATAATATAGCATAATTATCGAGAAAGCTTGGCCAATGAATGGTTTCATATTCAGTTTCTAACTTTGTTATTAAAGCTTGAATTGCACCTTTCAAATCATTAACTCTGTTTAAAATAGCATGTAAAGTTGCTTCCAACTGCTTTTCTTCTCTTTGCATAGCGATAAATTAAGTAAATGTTGAGCACAATGTTTTCAACGTTTTAAAAGGTTCAATAATAAAAATAATATGTTATAATATAGAGTATTCAATACAAAATTCATAAATACGATTATTTCTAGTTCTCTTCATACAAATTACGATAAATGTGGAACTGACATTTAATTTTACAATAAACTACAGATTAAGGAATTGACAGTTGACACGGACAATTTTTTTAAAGATTTATTGGCTAGGTTACAAGACCTTTAAGCCAAAACATGGACAAAAACAGTCACCAAACATAAAAAACCTAGGTTGTATATCTATGTACCATAGACATAGTATGAGATCACTGATCATGACAGTTGAGAGTTGCCACATGTCAGGGCACATCATGGAGGTAGGTACAAACTACAAAGTAGTATCGTATATTAGTCTGTTGCAGTACTACGTTATAGAGTAAAGTAAAGCAATCTGGATATTGTGGTTTGGGAGACTTTTTAAATTTTGTAGCAAAAACATTTTCCGACTGATTTGTAGTGACAAAAAAAATCCATGGTGTGACGACGATCCCGATCTTCTTAAGTGGAATCCTAGGCTCCTAGAATCACAGTTATAGTTTAAGAATAGCAAGGGCCGAACCATAAAGAATAAACATCATATACCCAATAACTGGCTCATTAGTGAAACAGAAGCAGGATGCTACTCTTTATTCCTTTTTCATTCATCAAGAATTGAAGATACAAAAGAAAGATCAATAGTAGAATTTGAATAAACGTCATTCGTCTACTGTTGACAGCTCTGTTAAAATATCTTTATTACGTTATTAATAGTGACAATATCTGTGTGGTGAATATCAAAACATTGACTTTAATTCTTGCTTGTCTGAAGTGAGTAATTACTATAACGTAATTGAGTGTAAAAGTCAGTTAAATTGCATATTACTTTTTATTTTTCGTAAA
>NC_052120.1:5640167-5643393 GCF_012273895.1 Zerene cesonia | reverse complement strand
TTATGTACTTATAGAATAATGTAACCAACACTATGTTAGTGAAATAGTTTTTAATTTTTTGATCCAATTTACTTTTTTCTGAAGAGCACAAGCTGTCCCAAAATATTTCTAAACATTTTATAACTATGTTACTAGATATTTCATAAGTTTTTATCAATAATTCAATGCAATGCTTTTTAATTTCAAGTGTCTTTAAAGATGAAACACTCTTTATTATTTCAATTTTATCTTCTTCATCTTGACATCCTTTTTTTAAAATATCTCTTATACTACGTAAGATATGCAAATCTTTAGATCGTTCCAAATGTTCTCCTTCTAGAGAATAATAGAATGGAATATTGAATTTTTTAAGTTTGCCATCTGGATCTATTAAAACACATTGAAATTCAGGCAGGTTTAATTTTTTATGCAAATAGTTCTTTTCAACTCCTACCAAACCGCATGTATTATATAGTAGTCTGCCATTCTTTGTAGCAGTAAACACTGCTACTCTATTTCCTCTTTGCATTAATCTAATATCTATGAGGCCCTTTTTAGGGTTGTATATAATAAGAAAGATTGCTCTTTTTATATCTTTAACAACAGATAATTGTGGCTTTTTGTTGTCGGAATCAAAAATCTGGAATAAGTGTAAATATAATAATTATAATGTATTTATTGTCACGCTTGCATAAAAAAATTCTAATTGTATATGAACATACTTGGATAAAAGCACATTGCGCATCCCTGCATCCTTTGAATAATCTAATTAAATAGCCTCTATTAACGTCCAAGACAGAAACTCTGCCCAAATTATCTGTAACAGCAGCTAGTCGTCGATCTGGAGATACAACAACTGATGTTCCATGACGCTGTGCATCATATAATCCATTGCGCATTGTCAAGGCTTCAGCTCGAATAAGTGGCTCATTACTGGGAGTAGCACTTTCAGTAGAACCACCAAGCCAGCCACTAAAAATGATTAATGAGACCAATAGAAAATTTTAAATGCCACAGGAGAAAAATGAATTTATAATTTTTTTATTTTATTGTAAGTATTTAAACTTCGACAATGAAGAGTTCAATTCATTGACATTTTCCAAATTTTTAGATATAAATTATTCATAGTGTTTCTATATTAAAGTACATACGGTAGGGCTGATTTAATTTTATTGGCTACAGCACGAGCTACATCTTGAAGTGGTGGTGTAGTACCACCTTCAATAGCATAATGAAATCCCAAAAAAGGTGTCTGTCCAGTTGCAGATATTAAAGTGTTTACTGGAGGCACTGAGCGATACCTGAAATTATGATATTCATACCAGTATTCAACTTATAAACTGTAAAAATGTAGTATTACATAACACAATGCTTAAGAAATTACAATTTAACAAGCGTAAATAAATGTATGTAAAGTTTCTACAAAAATATCATTATATTATTTGACTTATTTATGTAGGACATTATTGAAACAACATGATATTGTAGTGAAAAAAGTTCAAAGTAAGTAAATATTTTTTTATCAAACCATATATCATATCCCCCATAAGTTGAAGCAGCTAGTAAATGATCATAAGTATTTTTCAGTTCAAGTCCAACAACTGCAGCATCTGTGATAGTCTCCTGATCCGTGAATGACCATTTTCGGATAGTAATGTTTTTGCTGTTCACTGCATAGTCTTCTTGGATACCTGCATGTACTATTGAGCCATAATATACATGGAAAATGATTTATATATACAGTTTGAGCCATAATATAATGGAAATGTGAAAGTCTAGCACATATAGGCAGAAATTGGACCAGCATACTGGAGAAGATACCACACCCCCACAGAAAATCGGCATGTGAATACAGGGAGCCAAAGACCCACCTTTTACCCTTCAAATTCAAATTCATTCCTTTCCTTTATTTCCATCATTAATCCTTTATTTATCCCATACCTACCATTAATAGTCTGCAATCCAATTGTAAGGGGGTAAGGTCTGTAAATAATCTTAGGTCTCTGCAAATGTTCATGAGTGGTTGTAATGTTAGTAGCGGTGGTTGGTACCATCAGGTGAGCCATGAGCTCATTCGCTGACAATATAAAAAAAAGAAATATGTAAGTTACCTTTTGCAAGATGAGCCTTTGCATTTCTTAAACTTGGAAATAAACTTGAACCAGATATAATATACACACAGTGTTGGAAAAAAATGTGAATGTCATCTGGTAAAGTTCCATAGGTACCAGTGTGACATGATATTTTCATGACAGGTTTCTCTTCTAACTTCTCAAGCAATAATAAATGTCCTGTGTTTGTGTAGAACCCAACACTACCATTAAGAAATCCCACTATTACACAAAACCAATCTGGTCCATTCTGTAATAGAAAATATTAATATTCATTGAGTCCTAGTTAAAATGTTTGAAGTTTTTCAACATGTCAATCTTAAATTAAAGTAACTTTAAAACAGTTCAAGGTTACATATAAAGAAAAAAATTAAATATTATATATTGATATTACCTGAGATGATTGCTGAGTTGGACAAAGAGAAACTGACATCACAGATGTTATTTCTGAAGGAAGTGTACCACTCCATGATATAAGATAGGAATTACTTTCTATGGAGCTTATCCACTGTGCGGTGAGAAAACAAAGGCGATTTCTATATCCAACAACAAGAAAGTTACCACATGAAGATAGTGATACTAAACATTGGGATAACCAAGAAGTATCTAAAACACAATTAATAATTAATTTTAGTTAATGAATAATAAAGGATTCCCAGCTGTATATGAAAACAGTCAATGTATCATTGAACTAATCATAAACTAATCATGTACCGTCTTTTTCAGCAATAAATAATGCTCTTCCTAAACTTAGTATATCACCACAGTCTGCTATTTGTTCAACATTACACATTTTCGTAGCTTAACAAAATTCAAATATACTTTTACTTTGCTCTACAGAAGCTCTACATGTTACATTGTTGTAAACTTATTTATTTTCAAAGTAGGTATTATTGGAAAAACAGCTGACAGATGTCAAATGTCAGTATCATAGAAAAGTTCAGTAGGTTTGCACAGATCCTTTAAATATGATGAGGTATTCAAGATTTAATGAATGGTAAAAAAAATCATTATTTTTTTATTAAAGTACACCTATACGTTTCGCAACACACATATCTTTTATTTATTTATTTATTTATTTAAGGTTCACCAACAGGTATTACATTAAAGAAATTATATCAAGTAAATACAAAAAA
>NC_052120.1:5603809-5639167 GCF_012273895.1 Zerene cesonia | reverse complement strand
CGATAATACAGACGATATGAGGAACTTGACCAACAAAATATATCAATCATATGAACTTGATGTGAATTTTGATAGTGATGTGGAAGTCCAAAAGGACCCCAGTTCAGATGATGATTCATTTGAATTTCATCTGTTGGAAGATGACAATTGCGTATTAGAACGATTGTTGATACTTGCCCAAGAAAAAGATTATAAAGAGTATCAACACGCAAAAGTTACTTTTGCGGATAAAGGAAATAATTCATATAAAGAATTTTTATCTATGTTTAATTTTGAGGAAAAGAGCAAACGCATTTCATTAAAATCGGATTTATCCGAAGACGGAATATGTGTTTTAGCATCAGATATTTTTAAATCTATTTTAAAACTAAGAAATCTTGCAGAATTAACAGTGTTTCTTAAACATAGTGTTATAGATCCTAAAGACATTGTTAAACTCATGATTACTCATTTGATGAATATGCCGCTTGAAGACTTTAATATAGAGCTCATAGAAAAGATTATAGAAATAATATATTACATTTGCAGCAGTTCAGAAGAAGCTACAAAAATTACTTATAACGAAATATCCTTTTGGTGGGAAGACATACGTACTATATTAATAAATATGTCCTGTCCTTTGAGAAGTATGATTATAGCAATGGCCTGTAAGGCAGTAGTGAAAATATTTGAAACAAATGCAGTAGATAAAGATGATTGGGAATCTGTCACTGCAGAGAACGCAAAGTGGGGCATTTTGATTGGCAAACTTGAAGACATCTCTATTCTTAGCATTATTCTTATTTTCAAAGATTCCTATGTAGGTGAATCTACGACAAAATTGAAACTTGAGAATATTAATGTGAATTTAAAATACATATATACCAGAGGAAAAGGATCGGTAACGGAGTTAATAGCAAAATGGTTATGCAGTATGGGAGTCCCAGCGCAAGCCATTGTAGTAAATGAATTAATGGAAGTATTCGATGTTACTGCTAATTCTGAAATATGTGATACAATAAGCCAAGATCAATCCATGTATGTATTTATGGAAAACAATAGACAATGTGTCGATAAAAACCCTAAAATATTTAAATGGTTATCACTTCTAAGACGTCAATTTCCATTGAGCACGAAATCCGACTATATTATTGCAAATATGTGTTGGGAGTATGCTGTAGAGTGGCAAAAAAATATGAAACAGACTGAAGAACTGTTGTGTGTACTGAACTGTCTTGACCACATCAACAATTTGCACTTACGATTAGGGCTTTTTTCGATTACATGGTGTACTTATTTTAAACAGATTTTTGAACTCAGTTGTCGCTTAGTAAATAAGGTTGGCAAATTACCGAAAGATCACCTCTGCTCCCAAGACTTGGGATTTAACAGTGGAAGTTTAATTAAATTTCTTGAAAGTATGACATTATTTTTAGAAAAATTTTACCAATGTTCCACTTCATTAAACAATCATGACAAAGAACCAATTCAATTCGAAAAAATTTGGGATGAAAGTTTACCTTCCTTGGTAGAAGTAGCTCAAGATACAAAAAATGTTAACAGCAGTGTGTTAAAATTGCTACACCAAATGTCCTGTACAATATACTACCAGTGTTATTTTAACTTAAAAATATCGAAGCCTTTAGATACGTTATATGATGTTGATTATCAGAGTTTACTTGAAGCTTTAGCTGCTAATACTCAAAAAGTATTCACTACAAAACCATCCGAAAAATTATTGAATCCAAGAATGAAATATCTGACAAAACTTATTCGAACTGCAATTGAAACCATTAGTTGCATCGACAGTAACGATAGTAATAAAATATACAATGATAGCGAATGTTTGCAGTGGATCGATAACATATCTAGTTTGGCTGAGTCTTGGGAAGTGGATAAAAGTTTCATACAACGTCAATATGTGAGTTTATTGTGATTATAAAATATGACTCACGAGACTTGACTATTTTAATTATATTTTTGTGTCATCAACTTTTCAGATAATCGGATTATTTCATTCCGGCTATGATAGTCTCGCCGAAAATATTTTGGTTCTAATAAATGAGCCAGAATCAGTGTTACCACCTATTCTTGCTATTACAATACAAAGGTTGAAGAAAAGTCTTGAGAATTCGTCCAATCAGGCGGAATGGATTGTATCAATGCCTCCACAACTATACAAACGCATGCAAAACACGGTTTGTATTCGCAACAATAAAATCAAAACCAGTAATAATTTAACTACTTTTTGGAAGCTTGAAAAAATTGTCTTATAGTCCTATCCTACTAATATTATAAATGCTAAATTTCTGTGGATGGATGTATGTGTATATGTATGCTTGTTACTCTTTCACGCAAAATCTACAGAACCGATTGCAATGAAATTTGGTACGTTATTCCAGTTGTCCATCTATCTGGACAAATGGAATAACACATAGGCAACGTTATATCCCGATATTCCTACGGGAGACAGACTTACGAGGGTGAAACTGCGAGGCGCAGCTAGTTTTGTCTACTACACTCAACTAAATTTTGTCATCAAAATACACATGAATACACTTTGTGTTGGTGATTTCTTTCTTGCTGCTTATTTATTTAAAGGTACCTTATTTAACCAACTCATGAGCTAAAAGCGTGTTTTGTAATGCATGATAAGCATTGTAATGCATGTTTTATAGTATAAGATCCACTGCATTAAAAAAAAAACGAAAAATGTATGATATCCTACTAATATTATAAGGCAAATACTACACGTAATACACTACTAGCTGCGTCCCGCGGGTGAAACCGCGACGCAGCTAGTAGTTTATAATGCTATTTTAATAGTGTGTCGAAATTATAATACTACAAGTTTGATTCGATAGAAAAATAAACACAATTATATCTCTAAATATTTCTATTAACGTTTAAAATTTTATTGTTTGTCAAATTATTCTTTTTCATTAGTAAATTATATTTCTCAATTGGATTCAATGATATCACAGAAGTCTAGGACTACCACTCAAATGTTTGTTTTTTTTTTTCAAAGAAATTACAACTTTATTGCATTACGTAGGTATTACATTACGCAGGTAATTATTTTTATTGAAAAGGCTTGTTTCCTTACTGTTCGATTTGTTTACTGTGTGTGTACTGACAGTGTGCGTGCGTGAATAGCTCTTGATTTGTAGTCTTCTTAACCTAATTTCTTTGAATTAACTAGACATTTAACATAAAAAGGACTATTCGTTAATATGATTATTGTTAATGAATATAACTACAAACACCTATTCAATGTCTTAATTTCGTTGCAGCCTCCTGATCCTTCGGTACCTTCGAATCCGTCTCTATCGTCTACTGTGTCTCTTCTACAAAATCTTTTAATACACATAGATAAGAAGTCGTCGGAAGCAAAAATTGATATTCAAGATTTAAAATTCATTAAACTTCTTATTGATAGCTGTGAAATTATCATACGACGCAAGTTATAAATTATGTTGATACAATGTCGTCACCTAACTACTATTGTAAAATATTATTAAGAGGCATAATAAAATAGTTTACTCGTCAAGTGCTTTTATTTTACTCATTCATAAATCTGATAAACGCAATTCTTCTAGCGGTAGAAAATCGTATTTATTATATGCAAAGTCGGTTCTACAGTGATCAAACAGCTGAAAAACTGCAAATGTGGATGCGTTCGCATTTGCTTTCCGTAAACCTGTCGCAAGCCCAAAAACCAGAACCGATTGGGGAACGATGTGAAGCGCGAACGAGAAGGCGTGAACAACATCTAGTGATCTACACTCGTGATTCGCAGATGTCGCGGGCTTTCCCGAGTGTAGAGCCGACTTTACAAACGTAACAGTGACAAAAAACAATAAATTAAAAGAAAAGACTTGAAAGGGACGGAAGGAAACGTCAATTTATGAATTCGAAAAAAAAACTTACATTTTTGCACAGAGAGATGGACCGACAGAAAAACCAACGGACAGACAGCCAGACCGACAGTGTGAGGGTTTACAAATAGGGTCGCTTTTGGGTATAGAAGTTGTTTATTACTTCTCATATATTAAAATCATATTTCATCATTCGATACAAAACTAGTTTCTCAAATATCTTCAAAAGACCATTTTTTTACTATCGCAATCAAATTACATACATACCACCTAATATCATTCGCGAAAGTTTGTTAGTATGGTTATGGTTATTGGATGTATGAGTCTTTGTTATTCTTTCACGTGAAAACAGCTTAACGTATATGCATGAAATTTTGTACAGATATAGATGAGAGTCTGGATTAGCGTATAGGCTACTTTTAGCCGCGTACCTTCAAGCGAATGACGCCGCGGATTACAGCTAGTAACGAACGTAGTGACAGGTGCAACAATGCGGATACTGTCCATAATATGTATAATCTGTATACAAATTCCTACTGAAGAATATCTGTGGTAAATTCAATATGTTTACAATAAAATATGTCAATTGTCTGATATTTGAAATCAAATCACGTACCTACCTAGGTACCTAGCAATTACATAAAATTAAAGAGACTGTTGTTGTTGTTAGTGCGATGAAGTAATTGAAATATCCTCTTCAAATGGGCGATGGGGATCTAATATGCATACAGTGCAGTGTACAAAATCCTTTTGAAGGCTAATCAGTCGCGTATCCTACATTTTGCCAAAATCTAATAAGCCGTAATGGGGTGCTTTCAAAGCAAAAAAGAAATATCAGACTTGCATCCTAATATATTTCGCGTCGTCAATATTGATGAAAATGGTGTAGATTTGTGTTCTGGTCAATTGGAAATCACAGAATCAAATATAATACTCTATAGAGAAGGAAGAGACTCTACAGTATGGCCCCTTCATTCCTTAAGAAGATATGGTTTTGAAGGAGATTTATTCAGCTTTGAATCAGGTAAATTATGTTTTTGTTTAAAATAAGTCCATATATTGTCATATGGTAAAAGTGTTATTGTTTATTTAACGAATAATTATTTATTTTTAGGAAGAAGATGTGAAACTGGTGAAGGAATCTATGCCTTTAGATGCCGTAGAGCATCCTTTCTCTTCCGTACATTGCAACAACAAATTCAGTTAAGAAATGTTGTTAATGATTCAGTTCCTTATCCAGTTTCAAGGATTACTCCATCACCCCAAAATCGGCAGACTCTTCAAGCCACTGTTGTTCATCGATCTTCAGTGGATAATGGCCAAGCTGATCCTATGTTAAACAATAATATGTCAAACACAGCTATGCCTCCCCTGCCCCGCAATCCAGCACCAAGATCACCATCAAGTGCAGATATTCTTGAAGTAATGCCTCTATATCCTCGTTCTCAAACAAACACTCAAGCAACAAATGTCTATCAAGTCAGAGATTTCAAAAGAGAGCATAACAATAACCAAGCTGAAAGTGGAATGGAACGACATGTATACACAAATGATTTAAATAGAGATTTGGCAATGTTAAGGAAGACTTTAAGACGTGAAATGGCTTTAATTGCTATAAGGGATATTGAAGATGAAACACGATTTCTTGAGGGACGATACATGGAGAATGACACAGATACTACAAAAAAGACTTCAAACCAGGCTTCTCCTAATAAACCAAACAATACCATAAAGCCTGACAATGATGCATTATCACCAGCAACTAGCCATACTAGTGAACAGTATGCACAATTAAATGTGGAACATCGAGGAGCAGCCAGATTATATGTGAATGTTGCCCCAAATGATAACCTTCCTTTAGAAAATAAAAACGACCAGCCACCTATAACACCTGTTACACCAGTCACACCTAGACCAGTGGAGTATTGTAATTTAACTATTGGCTCTAATCCAGAAGTCAATACATATGCAAATCTTATGATTGGTGAAATTTCTGATAGCATGAAAAATGTGAAGCATGACCATCACCACAAATTTTCAGAATCCGATACATTTACATCTATGTCACCTGTTGAAGAGCTGGAAGTGAACTATGCAGTATTGGATATAGATACTAATAAAGAAACACTAAAAACTGATGTTGCAGCAGCTAGCCCTGAGAGTCAGTCATATAATAGTTCGAAAAATGAAAGTACTGCTTCTTATTCATCACATGCCCGAAGCCGAATGGTTTCACAAAATAGTATTGACAAAAGTTCAAGTACTAATGCTGTCCCCTCATTGCCAATGGCAAGCATTGGTTATACAACCATTGACTTTGATAAAACTGTAGCGTTGACATCAGTAGCCGCAGCAGCTGATGCTAATTTGGATGCTTGTCGTAAAAGTAGACACAATTCGTGCATAATGGTTTCTAATTCTTCAGATAAAAAGTAAGGTAAATAATTATTAAATGTTTCAGTGTTACATTGAATAGTAGAATAAGTTTTAGAAAATTCTCACTTTACCTTGTCTAAATGGAATTTATTATATCAAAGGTGTAATAGTGACTAGTGTTGCTGTGGATATTTTTATTGATTATTTTTTGTGACTGCTGTTAAAATACTTTATACCAAATAAACATGTATGGTAGGTATTAAATACCAAGAAAGGCCAAAGCAAGCAAATAACAGCCAAAGATATGTATGTTGCCAAAGTTGTGCATGTCATCTAACAGTTAATGCGGGCATTTACTGAAATTTTATTGACTAGAACCTACTTTGCATGAAAAATTTACTATGTAATATTTTCTATAACAGCAACCTAATTAATGATTACTTTGACCTAATCTTAATATATTTTTTACCAAATATATATATAGAAATTTCCAATTTATCATCAAATTTGTAAATTTTTTTGAATGGACAATATGTATATTCACTAATTTTGGCCAATAAATTAGTTGTTAAATAATTATCAAAGACATTGCTATGGTATGTGTTTCTTGTAAGTAATGTATATAAGAAATATTTTTGTAATTAATTCCAAGGCCATAATGAGACAAGTAACATATTATTAAGATAAAAATACCTATTGTTTGTTTATTAATTAATGTACTGTATGTATGTTAAGTTCCTGGATTATGTGATGATTGCAAAAAAGCAATGCTGTATAATGACCCCCTTTAAAATTACTAAATTTGTATTTTTAATATTTCTAGTTTTTTCAGTGAGCTTCGGTCTCAAGTAATAAATCATATTACTTGTTTATAAGTTAAGAACATAAATATGCCAAATTCAATATAAATTATGTTTACTTATATTGTTATAATGTGTACAAATAATTATTTTCACTATTTATTATGTCACTCAAATTCGCACGAACACACAAATTCACAAGTGGGACAATATTTAGAAATGTTTTATCTATACATTTAAAAAAAATTACTATACCTACGCAAATATTTGCACGCAATTGAACAAACCCGAAATAAATTTGTCCTAGAAATAAATTTGAATGTTTAGGAAATTGAGGCTTAATTGAATGAAAGTAGTTAAATTATTTAAGGTATTATTTAATGCTCGTTGATAGAATAATTATTGAAATATTAATGGCCTGTTTTATGTAAGTAATGAAAATATTATTAGCAAATTTGTGAATGTTGTCATGTAAATAGTCTAAGCCAATTGATATTATTATCATGTAGTAAATAAATGCTTTTAAATGTGTACCAAAGATTACCAATTTTTAAGTTATTATAAATGTAATGCTTCATATAAGTTAAATATTTTTAAGTATGCACAAAAGTACACTATGTATTTGGACAGCTATTATGGTTTTGATGTATTTTTTGTATAAATGCATTGTATTTATTGTTTTATACATGCATGTAGTTATAGTAATTTTTTTAGTATTTTTAATAATGTAAGATTTTTTATGTCATTAATTAATTTGTTCATTCACATATTAAACTGCTGTATGAATGAGATATAATATCATGATGAAAATGTCATCAATCAATTATTATTGGCTTTATATTCTTATTGGTATAAATGTTGCCACTTAAACTAAGTTTGTATGTGGATGTTATAGCTACATAATAGGTAGCTACGTAGAGCTGTTTATATAAGTTTTAAAGAAACTTGAGTGACTGATTTAGTGATAAGTGTCAATATTTTCAAAAATATAATATGTATTTTATATATACCTACTATGTATAGTGAGTCTTTCATAAAAATGTTGGTAATTAAAATTGCCCATTTTAAACAGAATAAATGTTTGTTGACTTCCCTCGAAGGCATTGTACCTGAGAAATAAATATGTTAAAAATGAACCAGATTATGTGTAAATAAACATAATATGTTGAAAAAGGCTTTTCTTTATAATTTATCCAAGATTTTGTCATGAAGTAGGTGGTAGAATAAAACAAAATAATTACATTCAACATTTAATAATATTCATATTACAAACAATTCAATAAACAAACAGTGCAAGGAGAAGTACTATCCAGTATGGTGTGACGCCATTCCCAGCTGAAAAAATAATTCATATTATGGTTATTATTTGCCGAGTAGACTCACCATTTCTTATCTTACGCAATAAATCACGTTGTGTATGTATTTAGAGAATATAATTAACATTTATTTGGAGTATGCAAGAACTGGATTCTGCTCTGTTCCGGGACATAGCAAGTAGTGAATTGCAGTAACGTAGTATTACAGTAGCATTGTACTCGTAGAATTGAACACATAAAAAACCATAATAAAAATGTAACCGCGTTCTTAATAATCATTGTAGTTGTCTGAATATGAAGACCCGGAGAGATTTTGTATTTCATAGACTGGTAGTGGTCCCCCCACGGTGTGTGTCATCCCCACGGTTAGATATTATAAATTTTACAGTAATATAAATAAATATTAAAGGATACGCAGTTCTCTTCAAGAAGCTTCATTTCTGTAGTGTTTTATTTAAGCATTTGTTAGGTGAAGCGTTAAATATCAACGTTAAATTTTGATCCAAGCATGCTCTACGATTAAATTAGAAATCGTTTTTGACTACATGTTCAATAAAAATGGGTAAATTTATTTTAAAACGGATAATTTTTCATAAATAATTGATCTTATCAATGTTTACGAATGGAACGGAAAATGTGAAGTTATAATAAGATAACTGTAGGCATAAGATATAAAAAAAACTTTTGAAATTGAATATTGTTGGAAGTAAAGGAGGAAAAGTGTTTGGTAGGTATCTGGGTTTCTAAACTTACAGTTTAATATATCGGTTTCAGTGGCCTCCGTAGTAGTAACCAATTCTGTGGAATTCTCCGTCAGAGACTCAGCTGCGTTGACAACGAAAGCAAGTTAATATATCGTAGCCTTTTATTCATTTCAATATATCGATACAATGAGATTACGACCATCAGCCATACTGTCAACTGGGTTAATTTTTGTTATTAAGTTGAAAACAGTAAAACGAAGCAGGATAGATCCGTTCATTTTAATCCTTCAACCGTCTTCCATAGTATTATGTAAATGAAAAAAAAAATATATATAGTAGCTATCTAGTAAAAATACTCACCCAGTGCTCATGAAAATTATTGTCACATTTCATATTAAGGGGACTACATGAGCCAAAAGCGTGTTGCACGCCTCATAAGCGGAGCGTTGAGGTAGTGCTCTACTCTCGCTTAATGAAAATCAAGGGATTTTTTGAACTTAAAGTATCTGTAAATATTTTCTATCGCACTTGTAGAATAATATTTATACATAATTGTGAAGAAAAAACACTAGTTTCAACACTCAGGACATTTTTAAATCTTATTTTGCTTTGTAAATAACTAAAAAAAATGTTTAAAAAAATTATTCTAAGCCTGTCCGTTTATATGTATGTATGTAAACCGGCGTGGTCACGATAACTCGCGAAAAACTTAACTAATAGAATTTTTTTTTAAACGCTTCGGTATCATCTAAATTTATTTACTTTCGAAGATCACGGTCTAATTCAATGTAATTTAATTTTAATTGACAAAACAAAAATCCACTTATCGAATGTACATTTCTATCTCATCAACTATTTTTCTGTTACGTTATGCAAAAAGGCTCGTTTACAATACTTGCGTGTAGTACCTTATTTTTCCATTTCTGGGTGGACAATGGCGCGAAAAATTCAAAAGTCTTTTTTTTTATTTTAATTGTTTTCTTGTAAAAATTAAAAACCGCTATGAGGCGTGCACTTTTGGATTTTCCAAACTTTTTCATAATGTCATAAAAATATATATATTTATATTATATGATATATCATATGATCATATCATCATCATCATCATCATCATCATCAGCCCATATATGTTCCCACTGCTGGGACACAGGCCTCCTATGAGGGTTCAGGCCATAATCCACCACGCTGGCCAAGTGCGGGTTGGCAGATGTCACATGTCGTCGAACTTTTAATTCTTGGACATGCCGGTTTCCTCACGATGTTTTCCTTCACCGTTTAAGCAGTGGTGATGTTATCCACATGCGCAGATAAATTGAAAAATCAATTTATTTCCTGTACGCTCGCCCGGTCTCGAACCCCGACTTATCGATTTTGAAGTCCGAGGTTCTCACCACTGAGCCACCACTGCTTCTGAAATTTTGATATTTTGATATGATCATATAAATATACATATTTATATTATATGATATATTATATCATACTAGCAAACCCGGCGAACTCCGTTTCGCCACCAGATGGCTGTATGTGAAAAATGATTTTCACACTTTTCTGTTGAAATTTTTCCTGAATGTTCTTTGCTATAAACCTCACGGAGCTCGAGACCTTTCCAACGAATGCAAAACCATGGAAATCGGTTCGTGCGTTCTGGAGTTATAGCGTCAGGAAGGAAAACCCGACTTATTTTTATATAGTAGAGATGATCCACTTTCGTAAAAAAATCAGGACACTGTATGATACGCTACAAGATATATGCTAATTTGATAGGGCTTTGAAAACATATTTATAACATTGAAAACATATTAATATTTGAGTGTGGGAGTCAAGCACGCTTCGGTACAAATTGGGCCAGCTCGTACCGGTAAAGATTGCATAAATGTGAGAGCGTCATTCTAGCTTACCTTAGATTTAAGATTTTACAATAACATTGATATCGATGTTTTTCATTAATATTATATACATCACAGATTACAACTCAATTTAATATAATATTATTTTAGAAGACGTTTGAAAGATTTTAAAGCTAACATGACTACAGACTAAGTGCTTGCAGTTTGTATGCTTTATAAATAGCCTTTCCGATTTCCTTAAAGAAAAATTTTAATAAGTATGGTACTGGCACTATTCAACTAAAATATTTTAGGTATATGTAATTTTTACAAAGAATAATATAAAACTTAACAGAATAACATTGTTTACAAATTCTTAAAGTGAAATTGACACGTCATGCAAGAAATTACACGTATTATTTAAATTTTGTGCTCTTGCAATTCTCAACTCATCAAATCATTCAAAATTCTCAAAAGCTGTGTTGATGTTAGTGAAATGCAATAACATGCAATATGTGCTCACAAGACCACATGACTACGTAATATATAAACATTTTGTGTCATACAAACATTTTACATATTTTTTTAACACCTTTTTCCTTGTTCTTTAGAGATCCTACCATACCTCAATATAACTAGTATTGTTTGGTTGCTAATTATAAACATTTTGTTAATTACACATTTAACAACTGTCTCTACCCCTTAACGTATTTTTAATCTTTTAGTTTACTGAATTTAATATTTATTAAGTATTCACGACAGATTAGATTTCAATACATACCAGTGCTGCTGTAGGTTTGGGTGACGATTAGTGATTCGTCTGTAATTTGCACGTCTTGAAACGAAAGTTGGCATTTAATCTCAGCTCCGGCGGCCACGTCGTCGCTAATCGTACTGTTGCTATAGACGTCGAACAATTCTTCTGGATTCGTTATTACAGCCTTTGACGAATTTATAGCGTCTCTAGAATTAGATAAGAATTAATTATAAGAAAATATTTAGGTAACATTGTATTTTTAGCGATTTGAATCTATGTCGGAAATACTGTTCAATATAATAAATAGGTACGGAGCTTAGGCTAGCGACTTAGCGACTTTATAGCGACATACGTGAAGCTTTTGACAATACTAAATGAAACGTATAAATTAGATGAAATACATAATATTCCTGAATTAGTAAAGTCATTAAAAATATTCGTGGAATTAAAAAAGAAAAAACAGAGTACCAATTATGTCTTCATTAAAATTTGTCGCAAAACGCTCAAACGTTCCATTACAAAGCAGTCGATCTACACTACATTGGTCCCAGAAAAGTTCTATTGATAAAAACCGTTAAGTACCTAATAGAAATTATAAACGAACCCATTTACAGTAACAGTGAGGTCAGGATACGGCGAAACATCAGTCGCATAACACATGATCACAACATCTTCGTCTTCATCTTCATCGGGACCATCTTCCGTTCTTGAAATATCCAGTTCGACACCACTGCCAGTTGCTATAATAGTTATTTGCTGTATAAATAGATTAAATCTACAATCGTCTACAATTAAATTCTTAGTGTTTTATTATTTCTTCTCTATAAAAATCAGTCCCTCCTTCTCCCTATACTAGACTATGCCGATGTTTGCTATGTCAATCTAACTACAGACCAGATCAATGTGCTGGAGCGCTTACAGAATTTTTGCATACGGTTCATATTTGGACTCCGTAAATATAATCATGTATCGGAGTTCCGAAAAAAGCTCAAGTGGTTGCAAGTGGTGGCGGGATGCACATGTTCTCTATCTATACATATATATATATATATATATATATATATATATATATATATATATATATATATATATATATATATATATATATATATATATATATATATATATATATATATGTCTGGAAGAAATCGCTCTAAGCGATAAGACCGCCTATTGTACTTAGATGTAAGTTTTATTTCCTTTCTTTTTTAATGTTAATTAAGTGCGATAAAGAATAAATAAATAAATAAAATCAAGAAAACAAAGTAATCAAGTATAAAATCACAAAATTTTAGAATAATTTTTAGAAGTAGTGGGAGAATTTTGTCTTTGAATACTTATTAAATGTTTTGGTATTAAAATTGTCACGCACTTACTATAGACTATTAAATCTCGATATAAGCGAACTTCCTCTATATTAGAAACTTCACATTCGTACGTTCCAGAGTCCTTCACTGAAACGTTCAGCAATAAAATGTCGTCATTTTCCACTATTTCTGAAACATCGAACATGCCAATGTCAATTAATTTCTTAATGAATAGCACGTTTATTTGCTCATAAATACAGTACGTGTAACTACAGTAGCTAACTGTCATTAAATTTAATTTTACTTAAGCGTACACATGCAGTTCCTAACTTTTCTTGTTAGGTACCCGAAATTAATTTCGAACCTATACAGTTATTAACAAACACCGTATACTTAATAAAAACTTACTCATATCGTGATGAATTGAAACAGGATCATGGCCTACTATTCTTTGGTAGATTTGGCTTCTATCATCGCTGCTGCCATTCATGGGGGTGAACCACCATTTGACAAATAACGCTTTATCAGATTCACCTTGATCTAATTTATATCGACATTGCAGAAGTACATCATCCCCTTTTTTTACTGGACTTTGTACATTAAAGTCCGATATTGACAGTTGTTTACTTACTGGAAAATAATAATAAGTTTAGTAATTTCAATCTCCAAGTGTGAAGGGAACATATTTTATAGCAAACAAAAGTGTACCAAATCCCTCATTATCTTATTGGGAAATCCGTGTGAAGATAGGGGACATGGCAGGCAGCATATGTGGTCTCTAGATATACCAACACCGCCAACTTCGTGACATCGGATTGTTATCGAAATTTCAAAATTTTCAATTACGCGCCCCGCGTGAGTACCGTGCACCATATTTGTCCCGAATCGGCGAGCAAACACATGTTACTCGTATGTGTTTATTCGACATCACCCAGGACAAAAATATGGAACCTATCAGTTTTTAGTAGAACATTCTAAAAATGCACAGTCAATTAGTTTCAAAGACGTCTAGTCAACAAATTTTAGACATGAAAACATAATATGCGAATATAAATGTAAGAGAATATACGCATTTGTCAATATAATTAGACCTATAAGAATGTTTTAAAGATAGAGAACTGTAATTTCCTATGCTTAATTACTCAGCTGTAAATAAGAATAGTACCTACTGTATAATAAATTGTTTTCGTAACTGGAAGTTTCATTGAATGTGGGCAGATATTTATTTTAGCTGAACATAATTTAAATGTCCTACACCACGGTCATAGATCATCGTTATGTTTAAAATCATTCAATATGATTTACAACCAGGTGTCCACCTACATATTTTTATGGGATCTAGCAAATTATGTTACTACGTTCGTAAAGTTTGTAACCAGTAAATTATGAGTTCCCTCTAAAGGATATCAAGAGCGCCCAGTATGCACTGGTATTCCATTTTATCTATTAATACATTTTTTATTTATTTATGAATATCATTTAAAATTAGGTCATATCCAAATGAATAAGCGGCTATCTTGGCCAACCTTGAGTTGGTCCGGGAATGTTAAAAATACCACCGCGGTCGGCAGCGACCTCAGTGTGTATCGCACGCGCCGATTATTTGAATTATTCGATAGAGTTAGTATTATTATCTAATCTGGGATAAGAGGACGCGCATGCCTCTATACTCTACAATGAAGCCCTCTAACACGGAAAGATGCAGCTATGAATAATATACAATAATAACTTTGAATGACGAGATCACTTAGATGTTTAGCATTTATCATACACGTTTATAGACCGCTAAATGTTTTGTTTTGATCTTCAAGTATAAAAAGTGCACAATAATATCACAACAATAATAAGAACACGATTCACATAAGCTACCCATTTTAAAATAAGAGATCTTACTCATGATTATGCGTAATTATCAATTTCAGTGGTAAGTATATATCTAATAAATTGTTATTAACTATGATTTTTCAATGAGAATAGCTTTATGAAAGTATTTATATCTTATTTTTTAATATTCTGACGAATTTGCACTTGCTATCTGATATAATACAAAAGGAAAATAACAACGTACCTGTGACAAGTAACAATAGCAATCCAAAACGCAACATTCTGTTTTGGATGAAACGAATTTCTGCCCGCCTTTCTATTTTTTGTTATATGACGGTAATCGGCGATTTCTAGGTTTTATCCTACGGACACAGAATCACTTCACAATACAAGACGTGTCACTCAAACAAATAGTTAACGGTGTCTCTGACGAATAAACATAAAGTTTATTCCCCAAACAATTTGCGCGACCGCTCCCGCCTTGGTAGCGATATAGGTACATAATGGCAAAGTATACTGTAGTTGCGTAGGAGCGGATTTTCTTTCAAGGCATCTTAAATAGGTACTCACATGGGGTTCTTTATATACGGTTTCGTTGATCGCGGTAGCGATAAATTTTTTAAACATATGTGTATTCCACACAAAACCTTTAAAATTATTCTTTTCATTTGTTGAACTCACATAGATGAACAGGAAAAAGTTATAATATAAAATAAAAAACATATTTTTAAATATTTATTATTAATAATAATATTTTGTCTTATATTACATTATAATTAGCCTATAAAAGATAAAACACAAATAATAATTTCAGTAATAAAAACCTATCTCTTCATACATTGATAATATGGAAAAAATAGAAACAATAATTTTTTATATTTCTATAACTTATTAACTATCTTCGAAATAAGTGCTTAATCATGTAATTTTAGCACCAACAATAATTGCTACGACTTTGAAATAAGATTAATGAGTAAATATTGTATAACAAATATTTATTAGGAGGGGTTCGGTATGTCAGCCTAAATTAATTGATTAAATATAATCGACTAATTAAATTAAATACCAATAACTGTATATATATTAAGTATTTAGTGTTTAGCGACTGCAAGATACAACACGGGATCTAATTTTAACTGCCCAATATTAAAAGCGTAAAGTAATTGTTTATTTATTGAGCGAAGCACGGCTCTAATTTAGATTTTTAATGGAAAAAATAAACCGTTTAATCGAAATGTTAAATAATACTTGTAATTTAGATCAATTAAAAGTGACATAAGCAGTGAATAGTTAAATCGGACGAAGTAGTAATCGAAGAAAATCAACATCATACCGTGAATCTACCGTACGTAGTGCACTTGAGTGAACAACATTAAAAGCAATAATCTATACAAATTTATATTGGGAAGTCGGTTTAAGAGCGCCTGCTAGATCTTGCTAGTCTTTTGAAAAAGGAACAACATTTTTAAATTGCGTAATACATGTTGTTTGTCCGTGAACGTTTAACATTAAAAGTTAAACCAATAAGAACACCTATACACTGTATAGTATACAGTATAATCTCCTTATAGTTTATTTGGCGTAAAACAGCTGTGTATAAAGGCACCCCGCCTATTAGTTCTCGCAGGTCGTTTAGTGAACACACGTTTACTCCATACCACAAACATATAATGTAAAGCTTTCTTGTTCACATAAAAAGTCTCATCATCATCAATTTAAAGCTCCTACAGCGTAAAGTGGGACAACAATCTATCGCTAAACGTGATATCCTTGAAGAGATCGGGGTGTGTGGGGTGCGTGTTAGGTCTCGCAGGTCGTCTAGTGGAACACACGTGCGCCACAGTGTCGCGGACATGCGCCCGCGGCACGTCCCCCCGCAACATGACCAAGCGGGCCAGCTGCTCCTCACTAACCCCGGGACATTTGTCCACAACACCGTGCAGGTCCAGCGAGAGCATCTCTATGTCTTGGCAACGGAGCACCTGCGCACGATGTATCTCTTTTTACATTCTATAGACTTGTTATCAATACATCTATACTAATATTATAAATATGATGAGTTTGTTTGGTTAAACGCGCTAATCTTAGGAACTACTGATCCGATTAAAAAAACCCTTTAAGTGTTACATCGCCTATTTATTGAGGGAGGATGTAGGCTATATAAAATCAGATACTACGAGGGTAAAACCGCGGGCAACAGCTAGTACCTACTAAAAAGCGGAGAGAGCTTTATCAAGATATCGATTTTGTAATACTTCAGTCTGCTTGTGACCACGCTCGCTGTATGATAACAAGATGAAACTAAGATGTGTTCGAATCATCAGAAATGTGATATTTAATGAATAAATCGAGAACATGAGACTCGAGCCCGTAAAAAGTTCTAAAATTTTTTTGTAAATAATATTTCAACGTAATATACGATATAGAATATTCATATTTAAAGAGTAGAATATTGTAACACATAATGGATTCATAAAATAACCACACATTAAGTCGTTACGAAAGTACGACTTCCTTGCATATGAGAAAAATCATACGGCCATAACCTTGGAACGGTGACCGTAAGTAATAATAAATATGCTCAATAAATTTTGCGGCCTCTACCTCTGTAATTAAGTTTGAAGGTTAGTTTATAACATTAATATATATAAACTAAATACTACGTAAGGCAAACATAAATAAACAGGAATTTCTGGGCGAAATGATATCGAATAAAGTAAATATATTCACTTACTTCAGCTAGTGTGCTCAGAACTTCAAACGGCCAGTCAACGTTGATTCCCTCAGCGGCGAGAGCAATTTTCTTGAAAAACGATCGTATCTGGTTTGCTTCTTTCACTATCTTAGTCGCCGCTTGTTGCGCCTCTTCGACAGTTTTAAAAGTTACTTTCTTTGACAACATTGCTGTTATATACTTTCTGTAGACTAGATTTTGCGCTTGATTTATAACGTACTCGAAGTTTTTCTCCCTCAAGTGATTGTAGTCTTGGAAGTAGTCTTCGAGTGTGACGCATATCGTATCAACTGGAATGCTAGAAGTCAGCCATTTCGCCGTGAATAGATCATCGAAGTGTTTTTCAAGATCTAAAAAGGCCTCTTCGAGTAAAAAGTTAGCTGCTTCGTTCCTCAAATTCTGCAAAGTATTATAAATTATATAGAAAATGTAAATTTTCCATTGCGAAATGGAATTATTTGCAATGACAAAACACTCAATAGTCAACACACAACAGACAAATTGATTGTTACATATTCTTAACAGTTTCTAGAACTTTTTTAATTTATTTATTTTATATTAGAGCGGGAAACCTAATTTGTGAATGGCTTTATGCTAAACGACTACCAACTTCAACAAACAATTACAGCAGTCGTTCCGCTGCAAATGCGTTGCTCTGGGTAACGGATAAGGAAAGAATTGACGATGAGAATAAAGGAATAGGATGGAAAGACCAGAAAATAGTAACGGACCTCCGGCTCCTCCACTGACCTACTTATTTTTTATGTTACGCCGATCGTCTGTGAGGGTGTGAGGAGTGTCTGTGAGGCTGTGAGGAGGGACCTGGCCCAATTCGTGCCAAAGCGTACTTGACTCCCGCAAAATGCAACAAGCCCATTGACAATGCTAGGACAAACACTTTCCCAAATTGTCAGTCAGTCAGTCAGTCAGTCAGTCAGTCAGTCAGTCAGTGAACGAGGCCTGCAGTCGGGCAGCGCACGCACCTGGAAGGTAGCCAGCATCCGGTTGAACTTCTCCTCGGCGGGCGGGTCGTGGCGCGCGGGCGGCCAGTGGCGCGCCTGCGTCTGCTGCGCGAGCCGCACCATCTGCTCGCTGTTGTTCACGATGGTGATCATGTGGTGCGTGAAGTACGCGACGCGCGCGCGGTCCGCGAAGTGAGCGTTCTGGTCACGTGCCATCGTAATCCTCATTATTGTCGTCATCGCATACAACTATATTATCTACTAGCTGTTGGCCCCGGCTTCGCATGTGATACATATATAGCCTACTAGCTGCGCCCCGCGGTTTCACCCGCGTAAGTCCGTATCCCATAGGAATATTGGGATAAAAAGTTGCCTATATGTTATTCCAGTTGTCCAGCTGTCTACGTACCAAATTTCATCGCAATCGGTTCAGTACTTTTTGCGTGAAAGAGCAACAAACCCACGCATCCTTACAAACTTTCGTACATTTATAATATTAACGAATTGGCAACACCAACTGTAAAACGATTGGCACTATAAAAATTACGAAGTAAATAAGATACAATTTTTACTTTGTACTCCAAACCAATGACCAAACGAAACCAAAGAAAGTGCCAATACTTGTTTTCGACCAATTTAGAACATTCATCATTTGCCAAGTAACCAAAGACCGTTTACGACACACTCAAGAACTTTTAAGACACCAAACGAAACCCAATTGGTCATGTAAACACGGTTGAGGTCATTCTCGCGCGAAAAATTTTAACACCGCGATTCAGAAAATGACGTCATTTGCACAACGCCATCTATCGGATTTGGATTTCAACTATCAACATTAGTTCTATTTTTAGTCTTAAGATGCCGTTGCAAGTACTATACAGAATTTCGTATCGTAATATTTTACTTCTTGAACTCACTAAATTAATCATATCTTGTGATAGAGTGAACCGATTTCGATGAAACAAAAACTAAATTATACCTCAAGTTACGCATAATTTTTGTATTTAAACATTGTCTACATTTAATTAGTAGATTTTACGTGATATGCGCACAAACAAACATATAAACAGACAAACAGACAAAAATTTCAAAAATGGAAATGGGTTCTGTTAGTTATCTTTTCACACACTGGCTATTTTTTTTTTCAATTTCTTCAATGTACAAAAACGATTTTTCTACAGATTTATTATATGTATAGACTAGCAGTTGGCCCCGACTTCGCACGTGGTACATATATAGCCTATGTCAGTCAGTGAAGTTGCAAATTCTAATGAAAGAATTCTTGAAATCGGTCCAGTGGTTTTTGCGAGGAAACATTACAAACAAACAAAAATACAAAAGTTTCCTCTTTATTATATTACTGTAGATTTACAGGGATCAAGAACTTTGTCCCCCTGCTTTACAAAAATTTCGCCGAGGGTGGTGGACGAAATATGGCACTTTTGTTATTTGCACAGATGAGAAATGCTTATATATTTGTTTTAATAATGCATAAAAACTATATTATATATCAGATTTCCATGCATTTGTCACACCCTTATTTGTTTATGGTTACGGTCGAATTTCGACCACTGGTGTCTATTAACTGCTTTAAATAAACGAATCACCACAGTGACATCTTGATTGCTCGCAGTGTGGCATGTTTAATAAATGTGAAGTAAATCATGTGTGTCACCATGTTATAAATATGTACCAACCCTGAATTTTACTTAAAATAAGCAATACAGAAAAAAGAAAAACCTACTCATTAAGAATTTTTTTAAAAAATCACCTACCTTAAATTGTATAACACCTTCCCTATACATGTTTCCGAAGCGAGTCACTTGTTCAATACTCAGTAGAAGAGCTTTGAATGTGATTTCTTTTGTTATTGTCTCTGTAACCTAAAAATAAAAATTTTATCAAGTATGTTAGTATAGTATGTACAACAACCGCCAAAAGCAGCAAACAGTATGTCCTTGTCACAATTGTTTACCACCCACTGCTTCGCCGAAAGGAAAAATAGACAGGCCCGGTTTATCGTTTATATTTATGCCTGGTATATAACGGGATTTCCCAAAAAAAATCCCTGTACAAAAATTTCTTGCAAATCAATTCAGTGGTTTACGAGTAAAAATGGAATTGTCAGGCAGACATACTTTCCCATTTATAATGTTTTTGTTTGTACATAAGCATGAGCGAACCAATTTGTAACTCGTCTTTAGAATATTATAATTAAGAAAATATTAAATTTTAACGGTAAAAGATCATTGTACACATAAATATATTCAACCTTATTTGCATGAGTTAAAA
The DNA here is from genome assembly GCF_012273895.1 of Zerene cesonia. Lineage (NCBI taxonomy): Eukaryota > Metazoa > Arthropoda > Insecta > Lepidoptera > Pieridae > Zerene > Zerene cesonia. Next base: position 5,618,412 of record NC_052120.1, on the reverse strand, counting down.
TCAGATTTACAAAGCACCAGAACTCTACTTGGGACCTGAGGAGATTTTCTGTTGCTAAATACTGAAAAGCTGAGGACCACCTGGGGTTCGTAATGCTAAACAATAAAAACCAAACCTGAAGGTTCTGATCGATCATCTGGAATATAATGACGGGCGCGTGCGTGTGAAACGCGGCCGTGTGCGGCTCCACCTCGGGCGAGCGCTCGCCGCCCCACTCCGCGCGCTCCGACTCCAGCGTCTTGTCCATCCACTCGCGGTAGTTCGACTCCATTTTCTGCAACAAACATATGAATGCATTCATTAATGACGATATTTTATTTGACAAACACTTGTTATGGAAATTCATTTCATATTTTAATTTAGGTTGGTAATCTTTTTGTTTGTTTTCAGTATGAATTAATTAATATTTTGTTCAATATAAGGTTTTTACAGCCTTTATAGTTGATATTTGTAAATATAGTTGATATTTATAATCTAACTTTATAAGACACCAACAAACATCTTTTAAAATTTACTAGCTGAACCGACAGACATTGCCCCGTCTTGGCGTGAAACGCGTGAATTAGTACAGTTTTTGAATTATGGCGCCAATTTCTCAATCTTTTATTCTAACAATAATAAACATAAGAAAAATAAAGAATTTGCAAAACCGAATGAGTCGTTCATGTATGGCGCCATGACTAAGACAAGTAAGTATTCATAGGTAAATAGATTTTTTTATATAATACTACTAAATAAAATGTACTAATTTAAGGAAACACAATTATTTTTGTAAGTAATATGGGAAAGTTTGTTCCGTCTTTCATGCTAAATTTAATATTTGATATTTATACTTTATTTATAATTCTTAGGTGTTGTTCTGGATGGTATATTTTAAATTGTACCTGTAAATATTCATCCTGCAGTTTTTGCATAGTTTCATCAGTCAGTAATGGAGGTAGAGTAGATACATCAATTTTTAGCTCCGGACTTGCCATCAACTCTTGACCAGGGTATGTGTTTAGTATCCATGACAACAAAGTCACATATTCATTGCCTTCCAATCCATTCTGGACTACATCTTGTAACTAAAATGTTATTGTCTTTGTATTCTTGATTGTCTTTATAAGATAATTAAATATTTTTATTTATATAAAACAATGCGAACAACTTACACTGCAAGATAGGCATGTATGATACATATTAACATATTTATTAACAATATCATAATGTGGCGGGAAACAAGGCACACACAAGGTTTTCACCACTCTTAAATCTTCTAAAATAAGTTGTCTTGTCAGTTCTAAGTATCGAATCAGCCATAATTTGTTATCTTCACGCTCATCAACTCGCGTGCCTTCGATACGCTGGGCGACAGCACGTTCTAGTTCCTCAAATGCTGTCTTCCTCCAGTTTTTTGGTCTACCTGGTGGCATAAACCCAGATTGATCTTGTTGCTGAAACACAATGAATTAAAATCAAGAAAAAAATCATTCATTAATTTTAACATGAAAGTTCATTGGGAAAAATCATGTTGTGGTAGATTTCTGAAAATTGATGTAAACTTATACAAACAACATGATTCGAAAATAGAGCCCAACACAACGGTGGTGCAATTAAAAAGGTATTGGATAAATTATTGATTCAATGTTGTGAGTACATGATTATGAAATCCAGTATGAAATGCCTACATACATTGAATTAGTATACCCTAGATGGACTTCAATATTAAGCAAATAAAAAAATTGGAATTAATGATTTATTATGATGCTTAATTATGAATGAAAAGTGAGACACATACCTGTAAAGCCATTTGGTCTCTCTTTTCTTCTCTTTCTATAATTCTCAATGCAGTCACAATGACAGTTGGTTCTTTTCTAACCGTATTTAAGGTTCTTGCTAATATTAGTTTTATCTGTTTCTCTAATAAATTGGATACAACCCCAACATCCTCAAAATAAGCTTTTAACATAATTTTATCATGTGAAGACTGATTAGGAAGTCTGTGTAGCTCATAAAGCAGGTCATCTCTAGAATTTTCGAGATCACTGAGACACTGAAAATGTTTTATAAAAAGTTCATCATAATCTTACTAATCCTACTAATATTATAAATTTTGTAAGGATGTGTGTGTGTTTGTTGCTCTCACGCGCAAAAACTACTGAACCGATTGCAATGAAATTTGGTACGTAGACATCTGGACAACTGGAATAACATATAGGCATCTTTTTATCCCGATATTCCAACGGTATACGGACTTACACGGGTGAAACCGCGGGGCGCGGCTAGTTACCAATAAGCTGAGAATTATTTCATAACCATTGTTAAACTTTGGTTATGTTTTAATTCAGTAAGCAAATCACTACATAACTGTTACTATTGCATGAGAAATTTTGAAAGAATAGAAAAAATTTGATCACATTTCACACAGCATTTCAATGCTATAAAACTAAAAATTAAATTTGTTACTATTGCAGCTGTAACAGAATACATTGCATTGCATAAAGATTGTAAGCAACAATAGGTATATTTCACTTCAATACCTGGTGAGCATGTAACAGTTTTCCTTCACCAATCCATTGTTTAGTTTTTGCTACACTTTCTGGTACTGTAAAAATGTGTTTCAAACTGTCCATAGCAGTTACATATTGAGAATGACGACAATCTTCCTCACGCACTGCTTGTAGAGATGCTACTAATGGTGGTACACCTTTTAATAGTTCTTCTAATTCATCCATTCTTAAAATTTAAACACACACATTAGCGGCTTTTGTGGTAAAAGCATTTTAAATTTTTTATGTCTTAGTCGGCAATGGAGCTGGTGGGACGCCTGATAGTAAGTGTTACCATCACCCATGGAACAATTGGAGAGGTGTAAGGCAGATTGCATCCCTTATGCCTCTACAAATGGATTGCCGACTTGAAATTAGTAAGGGATTAGGAAAGAATTAATGAGAGGAATAAAGGTAAGGACTGGGGTAGGAAAGAAAGGGTAAGGAAAAGGATATGGGCCTCCGATATAATCCAATTTTTTATAAGATTAAGCAAATTTGGAACAAATGTGATTGACATTAATGGGAATCTATTGTATGTTAATGAGGTGAATTAAAAAAATTATTATTTTAATAAATGTGAAATAATAGAATAAAATTAAGTGTGCTTCTTACTTTATACTGATTTGTTGCACATCATCAAGACACTCTTGTAGCTGTCGTAAACCTACACTTACTCCATCCAATTTTCCTTGAACTGCTGATTTCAGTTGGGCTTCAATTGATGCCTTTTTATGGGTTATCCTTTTTTTATATTGTTCAACCTGAATTTTATGTAAATTTAGCAAAGGAAGCTTTAAGGATATTTATTAAATGTTGGTTAATTAGAGTTCTACTAAATCAGACTATTCATAATACATAATATCTTTGATTAAACTTAACGTGTATAATACAATAATATAACATTTTAATGAAAGCAACGCCCTTAATAGCGTATTTTGTCACTTATTTTATAAACATGATTGAAAGAGACGAACCTTTTCCAGCTGACCAGGTCTTTGCATCATATTCATAACCATTTTTTCTGCTGCTGCTTTTGACTCTTCTTCTATCTCTTCCATGGTACTCATATTTCCGAAAACAAACCAACAATAATCAAAGTAACCGTATTACTTAATGTAAGCTTGGTACATTAAGTTACAGCACGAAACAATATAGAAAATGTAGTTCGTAAGGATGAAACCTTGATTAATAAATAAATTAAATTAGAAAGAGTAAATCGGGCTTCTTGGGTATGTGCACGAATAAAAACATAAAAGTTTAAAGTATTATATTTGATAGAATAATATGTCAACAATTACAAGAACACCAATGAGTGAATTACAGTGTCACTTGCATTATTGCATAGATTATATATCCTTATCCTACATCATTTGCGTGCAAACATTCGTTCAATCTAGTATAATATTATGTAAAGTATTATATTATCTGTGATATTATATTATATTTGGTGCAATTTACAATTTATATACGAAAATAGTTGGTTCTAATATATGGAAAAAAATATATGTGTGCCACTCGGGGACTGCCACGGTAAAGCTTTAAGCTATTGCATAGCATTTTTTATTTTGACGACGCATGGCTTCCAACGTCGCACAGTTGTGCCGGTCGTAGTGGGGGTGTTAGCTTTATTATTGCTACGAAATATCTTGAATTGGTCGTCGCGCCCAAATCTCACGATAATGCTATGCTAATGCTAACCTATGCAATCGCTTAAAACATTTGAAAATGCCGTACTATACTTGTAGTTCAAGGGTATTCGTGCGAATGTGAGTGATCTGCATTATATATTTTAATTCTCTGCCATTACTGTCAAATGTCAACATCACTATCGTAAGTTGCCATAGTAACCACGGATTCCAATAAAACCTTGGTTTAGTAAAATCAAGGCAGGTAAACTAATAACAAGTGTATTAATTCGTATGCGACTTGGACACGTTTGTACTCCCTTATCATCTTACTAAAATAGGTGTATTAAACAATGAAATGAGTGAATGTACTTTAGATACGGACAATCTTAATCATATATGTTTTGCTTGCCCGCTTTATGACCATTCCTTTTTACATTTATCTCTTGAATTACTCTTGAATTCTATTTACCCTTTCCTATTTCTATTGCACGCCTCATAAGCGGAGCGTTGAGGTAGTGCTCTACTCTCGCTTAACGAAAATCAAGGGATTTTTTTAACTAAAAGTATCTGTAAATATTTTCTATCGCACTTGTAGAATAATATTTATACATAATTGTCAAGAAAAAACACTAGTTTCAACACTCATGACATTTTTAAATCTTATTTTGCTTTGTAAATAACTAAAAAAAATGTTTAAAAAAATTATTCTAAGCCTGTCCGTTTGTATGTATGTATGAAAACCAGCGTGGTCACGATAACTCACGAAAAACTTAACTAATCGAATTTTTTTTTTTTGTTTAACGCTTCGGTATCATCTAAATTTATTTCCTTTCGAAGATCACGGTCTAATTCAATGTAATTTTATATTAATTGACAAAACAAAAATCCACTTATCGAATGTATATTTCTATCTCATCAACTATTTTTCTGTTACGTTATGTAAAAAGGCTTGTTTACAATACTTGCGTGTAAATATTTTCTATCGCACTTGTAGAATAATATTTATACATAACTAGCAAACCCGGCGAACTCCGTTTCGCCACCAGATGGCTTCGTTTTTCCCGCTTTTGTGTTGAAATTTTTCCTGAATTTTCTTTGCTATAAACCTCACGGAGCCCGAGACCTTTCCAACGAATGCAAAACCATGGAAAACGGTTCGTGCGTTTTGGAGTTATAGCGTCAGGAAGGAAAACCCGACTTATTTTTATATAGTAGATTGTCAAGAAAAAACACTAGTTTCAACACTCATGACATTTTTAAATCTTATTTTGCTTTGTAAATAACTAAAAAAATGTTTAAAAAAAATATTCTAAGCCTGTCCGTTTGTATGTATATATGAAAACCGGCGTGGTCACGATAACTCGCGAAAAACTTAACTAATCAAATTTATTTATTTTTTTAACGCTTCGGTATCATCTAAATTTATTTCCTTTCGAAGATCACGGTCTAATTCAATGTAATTTTATATTAATTGACAAAACAAAAATCCACTTATCGAATGTATATTTCTATCTCATCAACTATTTTTCTGTTACGTTATGTAAAAAGGCTCGTTTACAATACTTGCGTGTAGTACCTTATATTTCCATTTCTGGGTGGACAATGGCGCGAAAAATTCAAAAGTCTTTTTTATTTTTTTCTTGTAAAAATTAAAAACCGCTATGAGGCGTGCACTTTTGGATTTTCCAAACTTTATTAACTGTCTCTTACTCGAGCCTGTTAAATATTGCGAAGTCATTGGAGATTTTATCCATCGAAATAATATAAAATTGTAAATAATTATTGTATTATTTACAGTAAAGTAATTTTTACGTAGTTTTTCATTCACTAATAATTTATATTGTATTTACATAGATTATTTAAAGTTGTATATTTTATATTGATAAGCACCACTTCTCTGATTATACGCGTGCTTAAATCTGTCATTATTGTATAAAAATTGTTTCCCTACCTTTTATAACTTAACACTGGCTAATAGTTCTGACTTATTGCCATAAAAAAAGAAAAAAAAAAACGTGAGTACCACAGAGTAAGTAAAATACTAACTAGTATAACATTATGTTATCTGTGATACTACGTTGGAACTACTGAAATGGTCTTTAAATTTTGTTTTTGACTTTGCGTGTTTAGACAGGTGTTATTTATATTATGGACACGTTTTTATTTAAAGTGAGCTAGATAAAATAAATAAATCATAATGCAAAATTAATTTATCCTTACCTATAAAAGGTTATGTTCACAAGATTAAAAGACTACATGAACACTAATGAAAATACGCACCAAAGATCTCAGTTCATAATTCCCTATTCACCAAAGGTTTTGTGATAGCTATGTTGGTTTATATTTAATAGCAAAAATGTGGACAATAATAATAATATGTATTATTTCGCTAATAGCTTATTTTGTAACTGATGAGTTAATACCGAAACTTAAAGATTTATTTATAAAAGCCGGCTTATATGGTGTAGATTTATGTAAAGTGTCAAAAGATAAAATGTAAGTACTATTTCATTTCTTTCATTACGACTCATTATTTAAGATAGTATGCAATCATTTGAAATTTTATTGTTATTTTCAGTCCAGAAGCTATTGGAGTTGTATCTGGATGTGTATTTTTAGTAACTAACTTCTTGTTTATACCTGTAGTGTTTGGAAATAGTCTCATAGACACAAGGAATTTTCCCCATAATGAGGTAGAAAAAATGTTGTATTATAAAATGACTCAAATTAATTATTGTTAATCTATAAGAATAATTTGAAAAATGTATTGCAGTTTGCAGAGTTGTTAGCAGGTCTATTATCAATATGCTGCATGCTTTTACTTGGGTTTGCGGATGATGTATTGGATTTAAGATGGAGATACAAACTTTTATTACCAACAGTGGCTTCACTACCCCTGTTAGTTGTTTATTATGTCAACTTCAACTCAACAACAATTATTGTGCCTATACCTTTAAGAGATTATTTAGGGCCTTCTATAAATATAGGTTTGTATGATTCTAGTCAAAGCCAATGTAATGGAGATACCTATTTCAAAATTAAATTATTATTGCGTATGCAATAATCAAATAAATTGATAATACATTAATAAAAAATGAAACAATTTGGGGAAACAATAGTCTTAAACATGTTCACTCATTAGGTGAGACTGTCATCTAAAAATATATTTATTTAACTTTTATTTTTCAGGATTTCTTTATTATATATACATGGGGATGTTAGCAGTATTTTGTACAAATGCAATAAATATATTGGCTGGCATCAATGGCCTTGAAGTTGGGCAGTCTGTTGTCATTGCTGCTTCAATAATCATATTTGATTTCATGGAGTTAAGAGGAGAACAGTACAAAGCCCATACATTTTCATTGCATCTGATGATTCCTTATCTAGCAACAACACTGGCCTTGTTGAAACATAATTGGTAAGTATAATATTAATTATGAAAACAATCACTGTTTTAAAAGTTGCTTGCATTTCTTCATATTTGATTAATCAAATATTGTATCTTTTGATGAGTATTCTAAAAAATAAATAATTATTGGCAGTCACTAAAAGATATCCATTCTTATTTGTACATTGTTTTATATTTCAGGTACCCGTCAAGAGTATTTATTGGAGATACATTTTGTTATGTTTCTGGAATGACATTTGCCGTTGTTGGTATCCTAGGACATTTCAGTAAAACTGTCCTTTTATTTTTTATACCCCAAATATTTAATTTCATATATTCTACTCCACAACTTTTTCACATTATACCATGTCCAAGGCATCGCTTACCTAAATACAGTGCAGAGACTGATTTAGTTCAAGCAAGTAGAACTGTGATAGCAAAGAAAGATTTGCATTTAGTGAATGGTGTTATTCTAAAAACGTTTACATTACTACACCTAATCGAAAGAGTTGAAGATGAAGAATATATTACTATTAATAATTTAACTATAATCAATTTATTTTTAATTAAATTGGGACCAATGCCTGAAAAAAGACTTACTTCAAGTCTGTTGATATTCCAAATCTTCTGTTCGTGTTTAGCTTTTATAATAAGATATCCTATGGCATCATATTTCTATAATAATATTTGACAGTTTTTGATAAAATGAGACTGTGATACTCTGAGAGGTCATAATTTTAAATTCATATTAAACTACATATAAGTGTAGCTTAGCTGTACTGAAAACATAGTATATTTCAAAATTAAAATGAAAAATTATTTATGAAAAAGTATTCAATTAAAAAAATATATATATTTATTTAATATAAATATCATTCAATACTTATTTAATTGTTTTTGGCCATTCAAGAAAAGTTTTGTTTTTAACCAAATAGAATATAAATAATCGTTATATTTATCTTACAGAATTGTATATGTAATTTAATTATAAAGAATAAATAAACTTTGTGTTTATGTCATTGTGTTCCTTTTTAACCCTTATTTTTAATTGAGGTGCCTGAAAACGACGGAGGATCTATTTAATAATTTAAATACATTATAATTTTATGAGGTTCCCAAAAATACTTTTTGTTAATTAAATCTCCAATAATTCCTATTCTGTATCCAAAATGAAACACTTGATTGAGTACTTTACCAAAGCTGTCAGAAAAGTTCATTAAAATCGGTTCAGTTAGAATAATGGAGATTACCATTACATTATAAGACTTGTTTGTGTCGTTTAAAAAGAGCCTGTTATTTTAACTATATAATGAAACACTCTTATTTTGTAAAATTTTAATAGATATTCTGGAACTGAGACGAACCATTTTCATTTTCTTGGTTCCCATATATAACCATAAAATTGTGAATACATAAAAAAGATACTAATTTATGAGTTCAAATAAAATAAAGTTAAAGCAATAATATAAGCAGAAACATTTTATTATCATTTATACATTTGGAATGCATCTTATTGAACAAACAGGAATGAGATAGGTACCTATCTCATTTCTGTTTAATAATTATTTACAAATAATTATTTGCATATTATAAACAACATTTATTATCTACACAATGACTTGAGATTGGTTAATTTACAATATTTTAAACATATACTTAAGTAATATAATATCTCCATTATTTTTCTAATTGCTATTGCCATTGGTGGTGTCTACACAAAAATAATTTAGGTAATAATTTTAATTTGATATGCAAAAGTCTCTGCCTGGAATTGAAAATTGTACTTATAAAAGTTTTCAGCTGTGAGAATGTTGTGTAGGTAAACTATACAATTTTGATATTTAATATACATAAATTACTTGTTTGATGACTTAATAGTTTCATTTAAGCTCATAGTACCAAAATAAATAAATACTATATAATGTATAACACATAAAAATAATTTAAAGGAGATGTTTAAGATTTTTTCATACTTGCCTATACTATTTACACATTTAAATAAATTTTGTATAAAACTTCAAAATATCTAAGTTTCTTTACCATAAGTCAACCAAATATCATATAATATATTATCTTCAGGATCACTATCATTGATCACCCTTAATGTTTTAAGTGTTTGCAAATAAAATGTTAATTCAGATGTAACAATTCCATGCTGCGGACTTCCATTTGCCACAATATTCATCTTACCCAACTGCTCTCTTAACTTGTCCTTAAAATTTTCATGGACTCTCATATATATTTTTCTTATTTGATCAAGGGGTAAAATATCAATTAGAGCCTCATGCAATTTTACTAAATGTTTCGATATATTTCGGAATGTTTGAGAAGGAACTGGTGGCTTAGCATCCCATCCCGCTAGTTGAGAACAAAGCATATTACTTACAATCAAAGATATTTTATTTTCTATTTCTTTCTTATGACCAGCAATATCACTTTCAATGCTATTGAATCCATTGAGAGATAATTCCTTAGAATGCAGTTTTTCTAGAAGCTGAATAATAAGAGGTAAAAGCCATAATATAACCTGCAGTGATCTAGACACAAGTGCCAAATTTGAAGTAGAAATAGTTTTCAACCCTGCACTTTGTATAGCTCCTGCACCTAATACTAATTGGCAGCACCGTGAGTTAAAATGTCTTATTAATTCTAACATACAGTGTACTAAGTATTGAACAATATCTGGAGACTGCTTTGTTGCATCACAGTATTCTAGCAATATTTTTATCAAAAGCTGTACCGAAGCAACAACAGCATAATTTTCTCTGTTTATTACAAAAAATTTGCCATCTGGTTTTCCTCTATCATACTGTAATAAACTTGGTATTTCACCAGTTTCACATATCTTATTAATGACACTTTGCAATTCATAAGGTACATCTGCTGTTTTCCATCTTTCATTGTTTAGCGCTGTAGTTAGTTGAGATCTTCTCTCTAAGTGCAAATTTTGTATGTATTTCATAGCAAAGCTTCTCAAAGCTAGTTTCATTGCATTGCTATTGTGTCCAGTAATTTCTTCACATTCTTTTGAAAAATTATCTATTAATTCTGACAATTTTGATAATTGAGTTAAATCAGAGAAAACATAGTCTCTGTCAGTTCTGGTTACAATGAGATTGGCACATCTTTCATTGCTGTAGTCAGATAGGGATGATATCAATTTATTGATTTTATCTTCTAACGATGTAATCTCTGCTTGGGTCCAAGTGTCTTCACTGTCATTCCCGGTAACATCACTCATTTGACTGACATCAAGGATAACATTGGTAACTGATAAGATTCTTCTAAACAAATTTACTAAATTAGGTGTAACTTTTTGGAGAAATGTAATGCCTTCATTACAAAGAAGCCATGTATCAGTGTTTGATCCTCTTAAAACAATTTCTGTATTTCCTTCCCTCTCAGATATTATTTCAACAACACTCTGTTTAATTGTTGCTTGAATAGAGGTCATTGCTTCAATTTTGAAATTATCTATGAAGTCAAATTCTTTTAATCTCAGTATCCCTGACACTATAGAAATTATTTTATCTCTTTCTGGTAACTCTTCAGGGTCTGCTTGAGATCTATTTAAATCTGCCACTATAAATCTTGAAAATTCATCATTAAGCATTTTTTGTATTAACCGCTTCATTTCAGTTAATTGTGGTGATAGGTGTCTAAAAGCTTGAATACCTGATAAGCGTGATGATAAAACTTTTTGGGTCGAACTTATTAAATCAAGTGCTGCTACATAGTCTGAAGTACTTAGCAAAAGCTGTATCATTGGTTGAGTCTGCTGAACTGTTCCCATTAATTTGAGTAGATCATGTACATTATTCAAGTTATGATTGATTCTTGTAAGACTTATTAATTTTATGGGACTCGATGTTAAATTTTGTTTTACATCAATGATTTTTTTTCTAGAAAATTGCACTGTCTTTATAGCTCTGGCCATTTGCTCCATTATAGTGTCATGAGAAAGCATAGCATGGAAAAATGCATCTGATTTTTGTGCAACTTGCTTAGATATCTTCATTTCAATGACATCTAAATAAGTACTCAATGTTTCCTGAAGTGATCTTATTGCAGTGTTTATATTTACTGAATCAGAAAGCCCAGGGAAAACTTTACAAAAATTTTTAGGGTCATTTAATGCTAGAGATTGCTCATAAAATATACTTGGAACCTCACAAATGGTTTCAACAACAGGAGTCTTTGATTTGATTGGAGCATTTTCTTTCAATTGGCAATGTCTTCTGTACCTTTTAGCAACCTTTTTACAATATGATTCAAAATGCAACAATGTTATTTCTGGCAAATATGGACTTGGATATATTTCAACTCTATCTATAAAACTATCACCCCAAGTCTTTGTGAAAAAATTACTTTGTTTACCTCTGTTTGGATCATTTAGAACTGCAGGTATATTTTGTGATGATGAATAAAAGTCCCAGTTTTCAGAGCCATCTGTGTTATACAAATGATGTTGTCGTATATGATATTTAAAACCAGCTTTTCGTAGATCACCAAACTGTAATGCAGAACAAATGCCATTCTGTCCATATTGGCAAAGAATAATTGATCCTTCCTTTATACTATGTTTTTCTTGTATGTGTCTGAAATAGATATTTAGAAAATGAAACAGCATTCTAACCTTAATGAAGCTTGTAAAACATAATATATAGATCTAGCCATAACGAAATTGTGTATATAATTTAAATCTCTCGTGGGTACTTTGTATACTGAATGATTGTCTTCATTACACATACAATATTTAAGTTACTAAAATAACTTACTTTTCGAATTCTGAGGCTGTTGTGAACAGCAAGTTTGGGCAATGGATACAGTTTTGCCATGTTGGCGTTTTCGTACATACATTGGAAGTATCCTCCATAACATTTTTGTTTTCAACTTCACTTAATTTTTTTATTAAATGTATCTAAAATATCATCTTAATATTTGTCCGAACAAAAAGTTGAGAAATTTCATGATTATTGATGATTATAATCCGTCAAATTGACATTTGACACTAAATAAAATGACGTTAAAAGTAGAGAAGTGCACAATATCAAAATCGGATTTTTTGATGCATTTTACGATCGATAACATGATGATCTCGTGCTTACAAACTTTTTGGGCTTTTACTACCTACGAGATCAAAGACGTTGTTCTACTTTAAGCTTTCTTTTTATACTGTCGCCATATTGTAGAAAAAGGTCACTAGTAGTCCCCTGGCTACTACTACAGATAACATAATAACTATATTAGCAATTACTGTGCCTTGAACCCTATAGAAAAATACGGGAGAATTTAGAAAAGCGTAATCATTCAGCAAGTAAGCATATTAAATTCAGAAGTCAGGTTGGTGTGGCGTTCTGATTTGAATTTTGTAAATAGTCCAACATTGTTCTTTTGCACTTATATTCTCTCGTATGACAGTATTTTGCTGAAATGATCTCGAATCCATCACATAATTTCTTAACCCTTCTTATTTTCCATTATCTGACTGTGTCTAAATTTGCAACGGCATGATCAGCAGCTTCTTATTTCTGAAGTTACTTCTGAATTTTTGAACTAAATTCAGTAATGTGTAATTAGCGCCTATGTCTGTTTACGCCTGTGCCCCTCCTAGTCGATGTTTTACTAAGTTTCTCTGTTATTTTCAATCAGACCTGTTTATATTAGAAAATTCGCATTTACAGCACCTAGGTAACTTACTTATCCACATTTTACCTTTATACAAAATATATAGTTCTTTACTGAATATAATATTCCGATTTAAAAATCAGAAATAGTCAGCTATTATTAAAGAAATAATATGTTTTATTAAATATAATATTAAGTTACAATATAATATTTGCGTGCTTTATAATACTTTCCTTCTTTTAAAGTCCAAATTTTTTTATCTAGTAATATTTAATTGATTTGTTTTATTTAGCTCAATTTAACAGCATTTAAATTACAACTTTAATAGGTTTTATAGCGCATCGCATGCATTTTATTAGTTATGGCTGTATGATGAATCATGAAAATTTTTACGATATAATTCATAGATGTTCATTTTTGTGTTATTCCCTAATACCTATGTAAAAAATTAAAAAACTGGTGGAATTCGATACTTCAGACGGCAGATAAATTAAAAAGTACCTGTTTATTATTCTGACTTTGGTCCCTCAGTAGAGCCTACCTGAATTATATTTTGTACTAGTGTAGAGTAAAAAATATAACGTAGATAGTCACTACTAGTAGTATTTGACTATGTTCTTTTTCTTCTATTTTTTTTTTCAAATTAAATGCTTTGGTTGTTTCTACCTCTGGTGGATGACATATATCACCACATAATATAAAGCAAAGTCGTTTCCTGCGTCTGTCTGTTTGTTTGTATGTATGTATGCTTAAAAACTTAACAACGAATTTGATTGGTAGTTATCGATCCTTTCCTTATCCCTTACACTTTAAAAGCGGGCAGCGCATTCGCACAGGTTTGAGCCTTTGCGAATGAGGCGTATGTTCATGGGCGGTGGTGATCGCTTACCATCAAGCCAACCTCCAGCTCAGTTGCCCGCTATGACATAAAAAAATAAATAAATATAAAATTAAACTGCTGCGAAGTTAACACGTATGAAGCTGCGGGCGAAATCTTGTATGCATTAAAGAATCGAACGCCCCTAAATTTATTGTTTGTAATTTTTTACGTAGTACTTTTTTTCTTTTTTTATGTTGCTGTTATGGGATAAGGTACAAAGCTGAATAATGAATAAAAAGTTGTTTTTTATTACATCATTTTTAGTATAGTCACGGATAATATAATTCTAGGTATACTAGTTGTATGGTATTGGATACATAAATTTTTATTAAAGTAGTCGTGAATCGAGGATTCCTCGGTTCGGTTCCCAAAATAAAAACAATAAAAATAAGTAGATGAGGTTAATGGTAATATCATAGAAAAAAAACAATTATGTAATGCTTTATAGTTTTTTATACCTATTACGTCCGATATGTGTAATCATAACCATTACATCAATTATACAAAATATTTGTATAGGTACTCTTTCTACTTATACTAAT
>NC_052120.1:5596890-5602809 GCF_012273895.1 Zerene cesonia | reverse complement strand
TTTTTTTTTTATTAAATGTATAACTATCACAAGTTATATAAGCCATTGGTAAATGGTAAGTACATAAATCGTTTTATTCCTTTTGGCAGTGGTAGCAGGCACATGACAATGCAGACTTGAATATTAAATTTCTTTCTCCGTCGAGACATAACACCTTCACTGGAATCTGAAAATAGATCATGCATTACGTTTAGTATTTATATGAATTATACTATATTTTTCGTTCTACTAGATACTTATTTCAATATAAAATAATATTTCAGACAATACTTTGTGCTGTTGTTATATTTTAATCATAATCTTTATATTTATACATTTCGTCACTTAATATTTAAACACAATCACATGTTGTTTTTGAAGTCACTTACATCCTCAGATTCCATGATATTACAGCACTGGCCCAATGAAGTAACTGGATGACGTTTGAAGCCTAGCATGATGCTAGGCAAAGACCACGACTCACAAAACCCGCGGCATGCGTTCGTCGTTATTTTAAATTCCAAGCAATCTGGAATGCTTATTGTCCTCGTGTGACCTGGAAGTTTCCTTTTATTATACATAACATGAAAATTTATTACAGAATTCCCAAGAAGACTTATCTTTTCTTATTATTTATTTACAAAAATCAGCCAAATGAGATCCGCACTCGCGACACTTAGTGTGCTCTTTAGCTTTATACTGAATAAATAAGCTAAAGAAAAACGTAAAAAAAATAGGTCACCCATCCAATATATGACCGTGCCAACCGTTACTCAACGACAATTTTTTATTATTTGTCGGTATATCGGTAACAGAAATACATATTTGAAAATTTTTACTGTCCAATTATCACGCATCATGAGTAACAGACTACAAACAGACGGACACACAGACGAACAATGTAATCTTAATAAAAGGTGTAATGCTGTTTTATCTTTTGGGCACGGAACCTAATACTTAACGTAAATAATCCAAATGAAATTTGGAATATAATTTATTGATTAGATAGCTCTGCCCGGCTCGGGCTGAGTTGAGAGTTTAAATTCTTGATTTTTACATCTGTTATCAAGTATTATCCTAGTCCTTTCAGTTGTTCTTTTTATTACTGGTGTAACTAACACAACTTAATAATAACACATAACTAATACAATAAGTTAAAAAAAAGCATAGATGAATTTGTATACTTAAAAAAATTTATATACTTGCCTATTCTATGGCAACCTGGTATTTTCCATGACTCTGCAGCTAACAAGTGACTTAGAAAACACGAAAGCAAAAAACTTCTTAAAAGCATTTTGTATAAACTGCTGGAATTGTGTGAAGGCTGAGAGCTAACATCTGCTTTTATATTTTTCAAGCAACTTAGTCAAATATTCTCAACCTTTTTGTCTTTAAATGAAAGCTGATTTTTAGGCCAACACGGGCCTCTGGAGCAAAGACAAGATCAAATAACTCACAAAAAATATGATATAAAAATCAAAATCAAAAAAATATATAGAGGTATATATAGAATATGTTAGGCGGAAACTTTGCAACATTTTTTTAAAAATGCGCACACGAAAAAGTTAATACAGAGAAAGAGTGCGTTATCACAGTATTTTAGATAAATATGCAATGTAGCACAACGCCGTAGTAACGTAGCCGTAATAAGAAGATAGATTATATCGCGGTAAACTCAACCGAATTAATTATTGATAAAACTCTTCTTTTTTATTATAGTTGACGTTAGACCACTGCACTGATAAACCACTAGCCATAAACATACTAGCCTCCGCGTCCCTTTCACCGCGAATATTAGCCTGCTTTTTTTTTTATTTCTGTGTTCCCGTGGGAATATAAGAATTAATAAGTAAGTCCTAAGTTATTTCTTTCTCTCTATATTTATATTATTAGTAAATACCGTCGAAATTGGTCCAGCTGTTCCAGATATAAGAAAAAATCTGTAAAATAATATATTTGGTACATATACTGTGTATGCACTAACATATACTGTGTATAAATAGTTAGTTTCATAAATAGAGGTTTAAAGCTACGAATCTGACAATATCGAACCACCAATGCCCATTTATGGAAAAATTCATAATTTTAATAAAATTGTCATATTATTCAACAATAATACGAATGCTTTGTGTTTTATATGCATATAAGATTTTGTAAGATGTAAGATATTTAATGTTATTTTATTCTACTGAAACTGTTTACAACCTCAGTCGAAATGAAAGAAATTTACTCGTGTCATTAATTTTTGCGACTGGCTTTATGAAGCGAAAGAGAAGAAATAGCGTTGTTTTCTCTTCGTATAATACCTACATATTTAAATGATAAAGTGAGAATCAATTAACTATAATTTCTTCTTCATCAATGATATCTAGCTGATGAGATTTATCTACTATATAAAAATAAGTCGGGTTTTCCTTCCTGACGCTATAACTCCAGAACGCAGGAACCGATTTCCATGGTTTTGCATTCGTTGGAAAGGTCTCGAGCTCTGTGAGGTTTATAGTCAAGAACATTTAGGAAAAATTTCAACAGAAAAGCGGGAAAATCATTTTTCACATACAGCCATCTGGTGGCGAAACGGAGTTCGCCGGGTTTGCTAGTCATCTATAAAGATCAAAGGACTAGGATCTACCTTTAACCTTCGATATAAAAGTATTATCCAATATCATTTCAAAGTGTAGGAAATTTTACTGTCGTAGTTAATTATTATTTTCTTTTTTCGGAGTAAACCTTTTGTTGTGCTTTTAACCTCCGACGCTAATACAACGCAAATAAGTTTGTCGTATCTCCTAAACGGATGATCGAAACTGACGGGCATTTTTATGTTCCCTTTAATTTTATACATATTAGACAAACTCCATCCCTTCTCCCAAGATTCTTATTACTTTAAGTAGTATTAATATACTCTGGAATATCAACAAAATATACCTAATATGTTGACTTTTACTTGAATACTTTTAGAAATCTGCCATTATGGGCAGTCAATTGATCAACGTACATTTATCATGTACGTTTAAGGTCAATTAAATTATAGAGTGGCTTCTAATGTTTTTTTTAAATAATTAATGTGATTTTTTGTATAGTATGTATTTAACTAGCTTTATACTATACTACATAACATAATATGCTATATTAGATAGATTTGTTACCATTGTGCGTTACCTAGCAACGTTGTATGTATTTGACGACAAGCGCTTGTTTTATTTAAAATGGAAATTGAATACAGAATAATAAATCTTTACAAAAATAAACAACACGATGAGTGCATCCAATTATGTCAAAATGTGTCACAAACTAATAATAAAGTAATCGAATTTATTCATTTACGTGCACTAACCATTCAAGCTAAAATAGCTGGTAACGCTTATGAAGAAGTGGATTATTATCCACTACAAGAAGATTTAATAAATACAGCAGTAGCAAAAACTCCGAGACCAGGAACTACATTTCGAAGGGAAATAAAAACCGCACAAAATGTAAGAAGGCATTTGTTTCACAACTTTGAACAAAGACTCAAGATTTAAATAAATTTTATTGGTTCATTGTTTCTTAATGTTGACTTTTAAGGAAATTCAGTAAACATTCTATATCTAAAATCAACTTATTAGTCTTGAGCAAAAGTAAAATATAGGCCAAATTACAAATTGTAAAAAAAATTTCAGCAACAATTTCCTGCGACTGCCACTATTAAGTCTAGAGCCGGTACAGGAACTGCACGTGCTCGTACGGCACAAACTGCTTTGTTAACAGCATCCCGACTGTCTCGTGCAGCGACAGCATCAGCTGGTGGCACGGCCATTAGAGACGCTCCTGTTATTTTACGTTTTCTTTCCAAAGATGATAAAAACTTTTTGCCTACAGCAAAGACTCTATTCGAATATGTTTACTATTGCGAAGGTGACGTTCGAAAGGTATTATATAGTTAACTTTTAATTAAAACAATTAGCAGACGCCCAGACTTTACACAGCATGTAATTATATAATGTGACATCTTATGTTTACAACAGGCCATGGAGATTATATTTCAAGTAAAAAAATTGGATGAAAAATACGACTGGTGGTGGAATTACTCATTAGCACGATGTTATTATGCACTGGGAATGTATAGAAATACTGAAGAGTGCTTACGACAAGCATTGAAACAAAATAGACACGTGGCGATATATTTACGTTTGGTAGCCATGTATGTCAGCATGAATCAACCTCTTTCAGCTTTAGACGTGTGCAAGCAAGGCTTATCAGTGTCTCAAGAGTATATTCCGTTGCTGCTTGAACAAGCCCGGATTCATGAGATGATGGGCAACAATGCCGTAGCGGTTAAGTATTACCGCATGGTAGCACTTGAAGACCCATCAAACATGGAGGCTGTAGCAAACATAGCAATGTATAATTTTTATAATGACCAACCTGAAATAGCACTTCGATATTACAGGTAAATTTATATTGTGATGTAACAATAATAAACTACTTTGTAAGTTTCATAAATTCACTCAATGAAAACTTGTTTATTTTCTTATTCCAGAAGACTGTTGGCCACAAATCTACCAGGCTCTGAAATATACAACAATTTAGGACTGTGCTGCCTCTATTGCAGTCAATGGGACCTTATTTTACCTTGTTTCAGACAGGCGCTTTATTATTCTACAAACGTCGAGTCTCGTTCAAATATTTGGTTTAATCTTGCTCATGTGGCTCTAGTAAGTTGTAACCTGACATACTTAGACGGTTCGTAAGTTAAAATATATATCAATCCCAATTTTATCAGATAAGTGGTCCGCTACCGCTTTTTCGCTGGTCCGCTACAGCTAGACCCAGCTAGAGCTAGCTCAATGGTGAAAAATATTGTAATCGGTCCTTTAGTTTTTCTGTGAATACATTACAAATAGTTATGCATACAAAACACAAATTTTCCTCTTTATAATATTAGTTTAGATAAACTAATTTACAATAAAGTTAGACGTGATGCAGAAGATAATCATATCTGTTTTCTTACTATATTCGTATATTATTATCTTATCTCTGGTAAATTATATCATGTATGTTATTTTTCAAATTTGCAGTCAACGGGGGATTTAATTTTGACAAGAAGATGTTTACAAAATAGCCTAGCTGTATCTGACCACGGCCCATCGCGACAAGCTCTACTTGCGCTGGATGCACGATTGAAAGTTCGCAAGAATATGTAGTCTGTCATAGAAAATAAAAAGCTATATATTTAATTTATGTTTTTTTCCACATAACATTCACTCGAACATCCCTGTTATGATACATTTATAAAGAAAAAACGTTTCCTATAAAGCAATGCATCATTTAATATAACAAGAGGTACAATTACTAAACAATCGATCGACTATTTTTAATTTACTTCCATTACATACGAAACTTCACTATAGCGCATTTTGAAATATTATGTATTTAACTACATTCTAAATAAATAATAGTTTAAAAAAACTAAAAAACACGCTTTTTATAGAAAACCGAACTAAAAAATAGAAAATGAATTAAAATTAAGAAAATAGTGTTAAAAATTTCAATGAATATAAATTAATAATAGTGTGAGTAAAAAAAAATTTATTTTATTTTAAAAAAAGCGTGGGGTGCATGGTGTCAATAGTTATAGATATTTTATTGACAGATATGAGTAGAGTGATTGTGATTTCGATAATATCTTAAGAAGCACCCCACGCTTTTTTAAAATAAAATATTTTTTTTTTTACTCACACTATTATTAATTTATATTAATTGAAATATTTAACACTATTTTCTTAATTTAAATTCATTTAAATTTTTTTCTATTTTTTAGTTCGGTTTTCTATAAAAAGCGTGTTTTTTAGTTTTTTTAAACTATTATTTATTTTCTATATTTTAGTTTGGATTATTTATAATAGCTTGTTTTTTTAATTTTAAACTATTGCACGACTCGAACGACGAAAATTTTAA
>NC_052120.1:5594106-5595890 GCF_012273895.1 Zerene cesonia | reverse complement strand
ATAAATAAAAAGCATTAACAAATATTACTGAATATTACTTATTATATTATTTTGATTGAATATTATTTTTTAGGGGGGATTTTCAAATAATTGACGCAGTTTTAGGGGGTTTTGACTTAGAGTTAGGGGTAAATATTTCCGAGAGTTGGTAACACTGATCGTGACCGCATCAAACAACACACTCGACAATCTGCCACCAAAATGACGTTTTAGAAGATGAAGGCATTAGTTCCGAAATTTTGCTACGCGCCGAAGATCTTTGTAGCTATATGACCCATCGATAATTAATATAGTACTTTATCTATGATGACAGTACATAAGTGTATATAATCTTTGGATATAACTACTCACCACTCCGGTAAGAATAATTTGTCAGCAGTCAGTGTCAAGTACATTATGAAAAACAATTATTATACAACAGATGTGATTTTTGTACTATCTATAATAATAATAAGAGGAAAGTTTGTATGTATGTTTGTAATGTTTTCACACAAAAATTATAACAAAAATTCTTTCGCCGTTAGAAGATATATTTTGATAAAACGATAAATTCACAGAATTCGTATATTGGTACACAGTATATGTATGGAGTGGATGTTATTATTATAAATGGTACTTACACTCAAGGCTCATTAATAAGACCAAGCTTATTGTTGTTTACAGAATTTGATGCATAAGTAATGCATTATCAAGATGAACAGAAAAAGGAATGTAAATTTTATAAAACCTGATGATCCACCATTTTTGAAAGCTTTAAAGAAGCAGGCTGGCTATGATGACAGAAACCATAAATTTGATGAACTTCAAAATAATGAAGAAGATTTTGTAAATGATGATGATACTGAGTTACCTCAGGTAGTAGTTTTGAAAAAAGGTGACCTCACAGCGGAAGAAGCTGAGGTTGAAAAGGAAAGAATAAAAAAATTTGAGTCTGAATCTAAAGCTGATTTGAATCAAAGAGTAATATTCAAAAAGAAGAGAAAAGTATGTGAAGCTGGTAAAAAAGGTGTACTAGAAGAAAAATCAAAAAGCAAAAAAACTAAACAATTATTGTCATTTGCTGATGAGGATGAAGATGATTGATAAGCTGTATTAAATAAAAGACCCTGTGTTCTTATAAAAAGATCCATAAAATTGTGAACAAATTTTTTATTTTTGAATTGTAGAACCAACATTATTTTTGGTATTTTAACACAACATGGACATAAACTAAAGTACCTGCCACATCTAATTTGACATTTAATAATTATGGCGTTAATTTTATTTGCAATTGGCAAATAAAATTAACGCCAATAAAATATGTACAATAATCAGCTCATTCCTGCACAAGACAAATTATAATATACTAGGGGGGTATGCTTTTTCCAGAATCTTCATGACTTCTGCGTTTTTTTGGTTTAGCTTTACCATTTGAGGGAATCATTATTGGTTCATTTCTAAAATATGTCTGTGAAACATCAATATCATTTTCGTATTCTAGTAATTTTCTCAACAAGAATTTTCTTTCGTCCTTTACTATTTGAATGTTTTCTTGAATTTTAGCAACTTCATCACACAGTGCAGCATTTTCCTGTTAACATATTATAATATTTAATAATAGAACTATGAAATAAATTAACAATGGATAATTTTTTCGATTACCTCTACACAGTATTCGGTGTTAATTTTCTCTATGACACTTTGAAATCAAAGTCAAATTATTACTAAATTAAAATGCTATCTAAATTTTACAATTGACAATTTTTTAAAGTGCATTAGATAGAGTATAAGTAAATACAGTTTCG
>NC_052120.1:5584430-5593106 GCF_012273895.1 Zerene cesonia | reverse complement strand
TAGGTAAAGTCTACATGCCTCCCACCCGGGCGATCGGCTGGCGACGCCCTTGCACTTAAATGAAAAATATTAATCAAGAATCCTTCAAATTTTTTTTTTTCTTTCTTTAGTTACAGTTGTTTATTTATGATTATTGTCATTGATTATTTATATAGAAATTGAAAGTTTACTTCTAAATACAATTATTTTTATTTTAAGGTTTGAAACTACAATGAAATAACCCTACGGAATTTGTCTCACAACGCTTTGTTTTTTTTTCAGTGGGGAAATCTTGCATAGATACCCACGGCCTCCGGGGAAGAGGTCGTGCGTTATGTCGGATTCCTGTCGACTAAAACCCCACTGTGTTCCGTCGAGCCACATAAGTGAAGGGGTCACGGATGCTTGTTAGAATTCGTCCGCGACAACCGTCTCATCGCCCCTCATGTATGTCTATCATCCCCTGATTGGAGGTAAGTAGAAATCTCGTATATTTTTTTGTATAACTACAAACACATCCGAATAGAAACAAATATATTACGCGTCTGGCCTAAGACTCATTCAATAATTGCAAAATTAAAAAATGCGTATAAATTGTGCAACATTACAAAATCGTTAACAATTTTCGAAGACTTATCTATTCATCTATATAAATTTACTACCCCTTCGTAGGTTTTTAAAATGAAAATGACCTTAACCTATATTTTGATAAATAATATTTTAAATTTTACAAAGACAATCTATCTTAGCACTTCTTGCGAACCGAAACTGATAATTGATTTTATATGACTGGTTAGGTTAGTATAGGTCTATAACGCCTAAAGTAGGCGCTACAAACAATGTCATTTTTGAAGAAAATAAAAAGCAAGGGTAATTATGTAATCATCTTTATTTTAAATGCGTATTATACATTAACATAATCAATAAATGAATACATAGTCCAAAATTTATAAAAGGCATTAACAGCACTACCGAACAATTATAAGATTTAACATAATTTAAAACATTATTAATTTATCATGAGCTATCATATATATTATGTAGGGTAGGTATCTATATGCATTGTTATATTATATTTTAATTTTTCGGTTACCAGCAATGTACCCATCATGCTCAAGAATTAAGAATAGAATTCTGAATACTGAAGAGGAAAGATATAAATATTTAAAACGAAAGAGGAATGTATATTTATACTTATAGTGCATTAAACTATGCGATCCAAATGAGAATAGGAACGTCTATAAGATGTCTTTAATTTCGCGTCTTATGTTTTTGAAAAATACTATTCATAAAAACCTTTTTTGATCTTTAATAAAGGCTTATTTTATTTTGATCGATTCTTACATTATATTTAAATGAAAATATTACTTAAACCTAGATTATTTATCCGTCTGAATTAACATCTACGAAGTCACAAAATGGCTTATGGCGCTGAAACGATGCAATATAAGGTAAGAACGCACAGCATAGGTGCTATTGATGTTTGAAAAAAAAAAACAAACGTTTTGGCAACTATATCTAAATAAATACACCTGTACCTAAGAAAACAATTATTTATTTATTCTAGATAAATATATTTTCATGAGTACAAACCAATAAAGAAATAATTTTTAATGGTCTGTGGTCATTTAAGTATAGTATTTCATTAGTTGTAACATTTTGTGTTACGCTCAAAATATGAAGAAAAAAACAGATTCTAAGCTGTTTTTTTCTTCAGATTTTGATGACAATACTTACAACGCATAGCGGGAAAGAAAATGTTTGGTAGGCATTATAGATTTTTTTTTGTATCACAGGTGCCGGAAGAACATCTATCCTGCTTAGCATGATTTTCTTTTTTTTTCACTCACTGAAAATTTTAAGCTTTTAAATTTACACAAATTTTAATTCCTATAAAAATTAGCCAGTAACATATTTATAAAATTACACTACGTATTATATTGATCAATGAATGGAAAAATTCTGATAAATATTAATTGTAGACAGAATTTTTTTACAGCTATTAAACGCCAGTCTTTATATTTACAATTTAACTTATTGTCACTACTTCTACTTTGTATCATTATATCTTCATGAATTTTACAACATGTTTATCCAGTCATAGAAAAAAACATAGACAGTATAAACAGAAGCCAAGGTTTGACAAACAGTGTTTTTTAGTAAGGAACATCGCATATGATGTAGTAGCAGTTAGTTAAAATTGTTCGTCATGGTTTCTCTTAAAGAGCAGCGAAAAAGCGCACTAATAAAAATGAGATGACATGCAACATGTTTGAAGTTCATATATTTTTACGCATATTTCTCATAGGATCATAATACTGCAATATGTTTATAAATTGATTACAGCACTAATTATGTGTTTGAATGTATTAATTTTTACATATATATAAAACTTAAAACTTTTTACGTTTATCCAGAACATATGAGCTTATTACACTTGACTAAGTTTAGTTTCTAAAATTAGAAGCATATTTGGAAATAAGATGCTTATGATCACATTATACTAATTTTAAGTATGAAATCAGATAATAGACATTATTAATGTGATTAAAACCAACGGATTCAAAAATGATTACGGATGGATTCGAAATCGAATCCTTCCGTAATTTTTTTACATGTGAAATCTTAGGACATCGTTTATTCAAAAACAAAATACTGTAGTACGTAAAAAACCCGTATTGAGATTCAATATTTAATTCTTTATTATCACAATTTTCAGTGTGGTAGTCGACCACGCTTCGACACGAATTGTGCCAGCTCGCACCGGGGAAGTACCACACACCCACAGAAGACCGGTGTGAAATAGCATTCTGCTGTGTTTCGTTCGGTGAGTGGGGGAGCCGGAGGCCCATATTCTTTTCCTTCCCTTCCCAGTCCTTTCCTTTATTCCTCTCGCCAAATCTTCTTTCTTAATCCTTTCCCAAAAAGTCGGCAATCCATAAAATCACCAACCTTTCTGAAAAGAATTATCCCTGGAAAATATGGCTATTTAAAAAAGTCAAGTATTTAAATAATTCGAATACACCTCAATGCATGTTTCAATCCTAAAATTCAGTGGTGACTAAATTCAGTCATCTTTTAGAAGTGTAATAAGATCAATAACTCAAACTGCGCCTTCTTTAAATAACATTCTGCGCATATAACTTCTTTGTTATTAAAAAAAATCACTTATACTTAAAACTACTTAATAAATTATTGGTATAATATATTTTCAAATATGATTAACACATTGCATTTCATTGAATGTATTTAAAAAATCATTCACTCAGATCCAGACTCAAAATCATGTATATTTTATAAAATGTTTGAGCGACATTGTATAAAACATTTATTGAAATTAACACCTCGTGACAGTAACATTCAAAGTTTATCTTAATGTTCGTAAGATACGAGACGCGTAGGCAGAACTTTGCTTTGGACAGCTTTTGGGCATGATTGTAAGTCTAGTTGTATATTGTACGATGTTGTCTATGCTTCTACATTATTACAAAATTATAGTTAACAAAGTACGAGTCAAAATTAAAAAAGGACGGATTAAAAAAAATATTTTTAATATACGATGTTTTAACGGTGGGTAAAGTTCTGTATAGTGATACATTACTACATCTGTAACCTATGAGGTACGAGGAATTAATGTCTTTCGAGTTATTTATCTAATGTATACACACATATTCTGATTCTACGAATGTGTATTTTCTCGTTACGCCGTTGAAAAGATTAAATGCTTATTATTAATTTTTTAGGTAAAGTACACATTTAATTTTAACAAATAACTATTTTTATTGCAACAGAATATTATCTCAATTATAAATGTCGTATGACAAATTATAATGACTTATTACTTTATAGTGATTTATTAAATCTATAAATTATTAATTTTTTTTAATAATTTATAGAAATATTTTTTTATGATCATTTAAAAATGTATGTACCTTGATCCTTCACACTGATATAGACTAGACAAGTGGTGATAAGAAATATGAATATGTACTTGTTAATTAAATTGATTATATAGAATTAAGCTTAACACTGAGAATGACTTCTTATAATTAGTTCCTTTTTATAGAACAAAATAGCTAATGTATAATGTAATATGCAAATGAACAACGAGAATGTAAGTCTGTTCTCTATAACTACTATAACTACAATTCCTTTTTCAAAATAACATGACCAAAAATAAGATTTTTAATATTTTAGACTCACATTAAACTACTAAACATCTACTAAGTAGAGTTAATTTTACAAAATACCAATATGTATTGCAAGACAGTTTAAAAAAAATAATTAACATCAAGAATACAGAGTTAAACTCTTTATATAATTGTAATTTTAAAATCTTATTAAAATAACATTTAATGGAAAACTCACGAGATAATAACTTTATAACAATGTAAATAGTAAAATACTGTTTGTACTTTGTACATTATCATAAGTTCAACTCACTCTTTAATAGAGTATTTGTCAGCAAATACTGGCATAAATGCCTAAATAAAGAAAAATAAAGCTTCATCATTGTGATTAGTTTACCCTAAGGCCTATTCTATGGCAATCTGACACAATAAGTGTCATCACAAAACATCCCTAAAGGTTACATCCCACTAAGCTTATAAAGAAATATGCATTATAAGAATAGTACAAAATAATTATCAGTAAGCGTAAAATAGTTGCACATCTTATTCAATCACAATTGCAATCCATAGAGAAATCAGCGTTCACGGCGAGCTCGTTTTGCGCGCGATACTGATCCCGAATTTTCGTCATCATCACGTCTTTGTGTTTGAGGCCTCTGTAACTGGCTTTGAGCAGTTAGTTGCAGCTGCAGCGCATGTGTATTTAATCTCTCTGCTAACAATAAAGGTTTAAGCGCAGCCATTTTATGGCTATATAAAGTCACGCGTGGCCGACTATTTACAGCTGCTGTAAGTTGCTCTCTAACAGTCATTTCAATGTTTTCAGAAGCATTATTCCAGCTATCATTGCTGGCTGTGGAATCTTTATTTTCACCTTCTTCGTTTTTCTTTATATCATCACCAATATGGTTATTTTCTGTATTGCAAACAATATTTACTTGAGCTCTTACCTCTGCATCAAATTTTGAAATTGTACTGACGAGAGGCTTAGCCCAGCCAATATGTAAAATAGGAGTTTGGCTTCCTTCTTCCCATTTACAAATGCCATCATAAAATCTGAAATTTCGAACATTTGTTAACACAATTGTCAATTCAATTGTTAAATGATAGCAAAAAGATTTAAATTACTAACCTGTACTAGTAATGAAAAAACTTTATCTTCACTTTATTTACTTTATCTACATAAAGTAAATAGGAGAGTAATTCATTCTTTTATGCTAACACCTAAACTATTGGATAGATTTTTTTTTAAGACTTTGGGAAAGGTTCGTAGAGCCCTTCTGGGTTTCCTGATTCTTGAATGCCAGAGCACCCGTGAACAATTATAGATGTGTGATGTTGTTTGCAGAACTTACACTTCTAATAATGGATTGACTATTTTAAATGGTATGAGACAGAGAGAAACAATTGACAAAGGAAATTCAGGACTGGGAAGGGTAAGGAAACGGATACAGGTGGGTTTAAGAATAGATGTCGTATCATAAAGTAAAATGCACAAAACCATAACTACAGCAAAGTTTCTAGCTTGTGTATTATTTTAATAACATTTTTACCTTAATAAAGATGCAAAACATTCTGGATCTTTCAAGATGGATCTTGCAGAGTGTCCTGAACTTTCAGCCTTCATTAGTTGAGGAATGAGTTCATTTGCTATTTCAGAAAATTCCTTGTAAATTTCTTCATCGTCTCTTGAATAATTATAACTGAAGTGATAGAAAAAATATTAACAAATTGTCAACTCTAAATCTTGTGTAATTAGACGAAAAGGTACATGAAATTTATCAATAATTATTATTAATTATTAATGATTTCTTGTTCATCAATGTAATGCTATTCTTTCCAAACTAATCTAGAAAAAGAAGGTCATTAATATGCATCTACTAGACAGGTTTTTATTATCATAATTTCTATTAAATATAACTAATTATAAGGATAACATACTGTCGAATAACATCCCCAGCGCATGCCCAAGCATGAAATGCTTCTTTGTACATCTTATGACGGTGATAGTAGCCTCCTTGAAATGTATATGGATACACATGTCTGTCATCATAGTGATGCCGGGATGACCTTATCGCTTGTAAATACAATGCAGCTGAATCTGGTCTTGGAGTATTGCTTTTGGTATTTGCACTCTCATCATTTATTGTAGAATTTTTCATTTCCTCTGAGCAATTAGACAATTTCATATATTCCTCCAAATCTCCAAGATTACCTAATGCCATTGGATATGTATGTAAGTGACCTACAATTAATTTAAGAAATAATTTACAGTTTACACTTGCTGTTAATATAAACATTGTATAATATTGTCTTAATACCAAAATGTACACCCATGTGGGTGTACATTTTTGTAGCTATGTAGCTACATTAGAAAAATGTACCTTTCTCATATAACAACCAAAGAAGCTTGTGTTGCATTAATGCAACCTCATGGACATCGATTGTTGGGGTTAATGTTGGATTAATTGATGATACTAAGGCTGCCAATTCCATGACACGAGTGCAAATAACAGGTTTACCAGCTACATAGAGCCATGAATGGGCTAAGACTCCATCTCCCACAGATCTTCCCCTTTTATCCTCATTACCTTTGCCATGCCATGTTACCTGTGATACATATTAACCAAGCTTATAGTATTTTTCTTATATTAATAGACAAATAGTATTTAATTTGTTTATATCATAAACTACCTCTGCAGTTTCTTTTCCATCTTTTCCAAATACCACCCAAGCATGGTCTTCAGATAGTGCCAGATGAACATCATTTTTACCTAGCACCTGACAGGCGGCAGTAACGGCAAATGCCACACCAAAGCAATCCAACTTATTTCCTGTTAAAAAACTGTATATAGACTGAAGGTGCGCTCTATCTTTGTAGTAACTGCGGGTAAGGGAATTCCACACGACATCAGCAACTCTTTTCACAAGATCTCTACTTGAATATTCACCGGCTACTAGTTTAGCGTCAACCCCACTTTTCATTAACGTAACGAAGCGATCATAGAGAGATTTCACTTCTTCCCAGGTTACCGACGGGAATTTAATTTTAACAAACTTGTTATTCGCGAGTGTTACATCTTTATCATTAGCTTTTATATTGGTTAAATTGTTTTCAACAGCTCCTACTATGATCGAAAACAAAGCCAAATCAGGTTCTTTATCGCTACGCAGTTGCTCTTCGAATAATTCACACACCTTTTGAATACTATCAATGGGGAAAAAAGATCTATATTCAAGGAGTCCACTCATGGCTAGAATTTTACATGTTAATCGAGTTTATATTGAATCATATAAAACAAGCATGCAATTAAACAACAACAATAAATAACCGCAGTCAAAATGCCGGTGACCGGTTCAGCCAGGTGGGGAGGAGGTGGGGTACCACAGATTATCACAATATTTTAATATAGTACATTTACACATTCGTGTTCTCCTAACTAAAGAAAGCATTCTTATACGAATGTCGCCACGAACCACACATACGTGCAGTAAGTTCATGTTCGTCCGAAAAACTGTTCTTAACGCGAATACGCGAATTTCAATGCGAATAAGAGAGCGCTGTATACATGTATTTATAATGTTTAGTATATATATGTATGTGATACCTATGCAGCCGAAATTTCTAATAACCACACTTATGACATTATACTAAATTTAGTCGTCACTGAATTTTAGTAAGTGTAATCGCATCGCATTTGCATGTAGCGTCCTAAATCCAGAAATCATTAAGGTTTTTGACTGAATGAGTTATTTAGTTTAGAAGTCTAATTAGAAACCCCTCTATGATGGTGTGTTCGCATTTAGTCACTTAAAACTTCACTGTTTTAAGTACTCATCACTACATAGTATAAAACAAAGTTCTTTCTCTGTACTTATGTCCCTATGCATGCTTAAATCTTTAAAACTACGCAACGGATTTTGATGAGGTTTTTTTTTAATAGATAGAGTGATTCAAGACAAAGGTTTATATATATATAATAACATCTATTTAACTACTCCGAAATTAACGCGTGCCAAACTTATCTTACAGAAGGCTCTAAGTTTTAAATTACATCTAAATTTAAATTTATAATAAGCGTTTTAGTTCTAAGTTCCATCTATATTACTATATCCATGAGCACAGAGTAAATAATGTACTTGTACATGAATTTCTGATTTCTCTGCATATTATAATATAGTTATCTGTAACTAGTTTTTTATCTGTGATGTATATTTTACATAGTGCCAACATTCCAAATCAAAATTGTTTTATTATTTTGAATTATTTAGAAAGATTAATTTGTGGCTAATTAAAATTTAAATGTCACGTTTTAACCTTTATATTAAAAACCTAGAGTAAGTATAACAAGCAGTACTCGAACCATATAAACGTTCTCGATTTACGAATGTGAATAACAAGCATTTAGTTGCGTGTAGGTCTATTTTTTAGGTACCAGGAAGAGGCAATGAATTTTGTTCAAGATGAAAGTCCGAATAAGCGATATAGAAAGAAATACAATTACATGAAATTGAAAGTTAAAAGTCTTATAATTGTGAGTGCTTTCTTATTGAAACAATTTTTTTT
>NC_052120.1:5580356-5583430 GCF_012273895.1 Zerene cesonia | reverse complement strand
CACATAGGCACTTTTTATACCGATATTCCTACGGGATACGGACTTACGCGGTTTCGACCGCGGGTCACAGCTAGTTAGGTATGGTATAAACTGTACTGTCAGATTCTGTGACAATACAATACAATACAATACAATTGAACAACGTGTAAAGCTACACGAGCACTAGCTCTTGAGTAAAGAATCAATAAACTTGTAAATATGTAAGTAATAACATTTATTAAAATAAAAAGAATTTGAATAAGTGTACAGCGATTTTTGTAATTACTAGATTTTAATATTATAGTGTTCGTTGTATTGTTTTGTTTTATTTAGGATAATTAAAATATAATTTTCGAGGATTCTTTGTAAACGCTCGAACAAATGACAAACGCAAAAAAAAGGCGGTTGCGCGGCGGGCGGCGCGGGCACATGTTGCGTCCCCGCTACCACTCTCCCTGAAAATGAAAAAAAGGCGGTAGAATAATACTGTGTTTCATACGGTGCGAGGGGCCGTCGGCCCATTTCCTTTTTCTCACCTTTCGTTCTAGTCGTTCATTACAGTCGTTATTCCTTTTCTTATCCCTTACCGCTTGGAAGCGGGCACCGCATTCCCAGTACCACTACCACTGCGAATGTTCATGGACGGTCGTGATCAGTGATCGCTTACCATCAGGCGAACAACGAACTCAATAGCCTGCTATGATATAAAAAAAAAACTATGGAATAATTCTCAGCACAGTTAAATAAAAAAAAAACAAAGTGTCCTGTGTTTGTTTTCGTTGCTAGGCAACTGTTTGGCATTGTTTTTATTGTGCTACTGAAATTTAAAATATATAAACGGAGCGAAGCATTATTCGAAAAAATTGATTTATTTTTCTATAATAACGTTAACAAGTTTAAGATGTCTATACCAGAGTTAGCATCCCAGTCTGTAAAGAATACTCTTTCAGATCAAAATGATCATTCTATGAGAACAATAATAATAGCAGGTGATCAAAAAGTTGTAAGTACCACATTTTTACATTTAAACTAAGTTTTGAGTTTTCGTCCGCATTCGTCTATATATCACTTTCTTCGTTCGTATATAAGTCTCCGGTCACAAAAATCATATCGCGGTGTAAAAGAAAGACAAACGAACACAATTGTTTTTTTCCTGCTTGTATTTTTCATTTGGGGAATGTTTGTAAATTAAGTAAACGATATAGAGTAATAGAAAACATTGCGAACAATTAAGCCTCAATATCTATGTTGTGACTGTTGTATATATTTCCTGAAGTACTAAAACTAAGTGAGGTTATTCTTATATGTAAGAGTGCTGTCCTAGAGGACAAAAATAATAGTCACATAATAACTTTAGCTTATCTCCGTTTGCTGCTGGTCTCGGGATATTTTCACAGCATACTGTATGAATACATTGTATAAAATTTTAGGGAAAATCGAGTTTAGTTAATGCCTTCCTTGAAAAAAATGATAATCCGAGAGAAACATTAGTCATGGAGTATTCATTTGGAAGGAAGTCATCGCAAAAGCCAGGAATCGATAAAATTATTTGTCATGTCTGGGAATATGGTGGAAAAATTGAAATGCTTAGCGATGTTCTCGTGTCTATCCCTATTAGAGGATCTTTTTTCTTTTGCATAATGCTTGATTTAAGTAAAATAAAAAAAATATGGAACACTTTAGAATCTTGTATTCAGGCCATTCAAAAGAATTTTTCGACTGCCGATTCTACAATGGAAATAATAATCATTGGAGGATACTACGATCATTTTAAAAATTTTGGTAAGTCCGACATTTATTATCAGGGAACGTAAAATTATATTTGTAATTGTAAGGGTCGGAGTCTTTTTATTTTTAAGAGCGCATCCAGCTTTTGCGCCAGAGGAGAGGGGGTGACATAGTCGTAATGTTGTCCTTCGAGATTTCATGTTGTATGATTAATACTTACTTACATCATTTTGTCACGAAATATTTTCGCTCAATTTTTTTTTGTGTAGATAAGCAGTTGTCTAATATTTATAGGCATAAATATAATGTATTTAATATTTATTTTATAAAAAAAAATCCTTAAGAAAAATAGAATTATTCATTTTAGACAAGTTTCATAGAAACATTAATTAAAACCCTTTACAAACGCCTACTCTAAAAAAAATAACATAATTAAGTTTTTTTGTTAAAAATGTCGGGATTCGATTCTGAATGCAGTATTTTTTATAATAACAGCTGTTCCCATACTGACCCATGTTCAAAGTAGTATAATAATACGGCCCATGTTACAGATTGTATATTTAGGTACCTTAATTGTTTAATTTTATCTTCTCAGACACTGAAATAAAAAAAATGGTTTGTACTACATTGAGAAGTGTTGCGTTGTTATTTAACGCACATCTTTTATTTTATTCAAAGAAAGATACTCATTTAGCCAGGAAAGCAAAAGATTTGTGCTATGGAATGGGTTTTGGAAACGGCATTTTATTAAAGGAAAAAAATACAAATTTTTTAAAGCCGTTAATGATACCTAGAGGTTCGGATACTTGGGAAAATATTGGTTTTCCACCGTGCAAATTAGATGAGGTAGGTAAAAAATTGATTTTATTTTTACCACGTTCGCAGATTATTTAAAAAAACTTAATATTATATTTCTTAGTAACTTTTCCATCATTCATTAGATACCCATCACATCATCGTAAAATTTAATGTAAAAAGAAATCGAATAAGCTTCATTCACTTACTTAGTTATAATATTGATACCAGTTACCATGGGTGGTACATACAGGTACATATCAAGTTATTAACTTAATAAAAATGTCAAACAAAGAAAAAAAAATCTTCTTTACATGTTTTTTTTTCTAGATAAAGAAACGATATACCGCTAAAATTGCCTCGGAACGAATTATAAAATCAGATTGCAGTGAAGATATACAACGCACACACCCTGAACCTATATTGGATACATTAGCAGCTTTGAAATACGAAGAGTTGCGGTGCATGGAATCTTTTGAACCCTCAATAAAAGATTACTTGTTTTGTTTACAATAAAAATATTATTTCATTTAACATAAGATAGCATAATCCTATAATATGAATAAATAAAT
>NC_052120.1:5574045-5580256 GCF_012273895.1 Zerene cesonia | reverse complement strand
CCCCTAAAAAATAATATTCAATCAAAATAATATAATAAGTAATATTCAGTAATATTTGTTAATGCTTTTTATTTATATATTAACTAATACATTAAAAATTGTGTCAGTTTCCTCTGAAGAGTCAGAATTTTTAAAATCATACATGTTAACATTGAATAAACTTAACATATTAGAAGATGGAGTGAATGTTGTGCAAGATCCACCATTACGAATTAATGTGAAAAATAAATTTAATTGATTATTGCATTCGATAGTTCTATTATATTCAGAATATTATATATTCAGAAAAACCCTAAAAATACCCCTAAACATATAAAACCCCTAAAAAAATCCCATTCCACTAATTTACCCCCTAAATTTGGGGGGAAAACCCCTAAGTTGGGAACACTGGTCACGATGTTTCCCTATTTGCAATGTTTTACTTAATTAAGATTGGGATAATTAATCGAAATAAAAACTATCCTATATCTTAAGTTGGACCAAATTACACATAAAATGCAAAATTTCATCAAAAGCGGTTGAGTTGGTGAAGAGTTCATTGGGAACATACATCATGACACTGGATTTTTATATATTAAGATATTGAGATAAAAAGCTTGTCATCCCACCCATGATCTTTTCTCAGTACATAGTATGCTTAATACAAGTATAATCTAAACGATAGAGAAGATACTCTGATAATAATAATCTGTTCAAAACTTGAGTATGGGCCAAAATTTACGAAAAATGTAATAAATATAACCTTCAGTTCTGGCAATACAGATTTACTTGTCATTGCCCATTGGCGTAAGTGACAGAATCTGTTCTCGATGGACTCAGGAATTGCCATAAAGAAGAAAAATGTTCCAATAATTTCAATTTTAAACTACCAACATAAATCATTAAATCAATAATTACATAATCACAACTTCATCACCATTGTAATACGCTGTATGAAGAGATAAGATAATTTTTTTGAAAATTTGGAATATCGGCTATGGCTTGATTCTTAATGTCTTTTTTTGTTAAACCGGAAAACCTTAATTCACCTTTTTCTTCCTAAAGTTAACTTCCACGCCTTCGTTCGGGAGAATTTTAAACGTGAACAACTGGAGGATTTAAATCCAATTAGGTCAAAGGTATAGATATTATACTTTTCTTCGCGATTCCGAAGATTCAGAAGCGGAGCCCAAGAGCACACGGTTATTGCAAATATCTTTAAAAAAACCTTCACTACATAGTATAAAACAAACAAACTCCCTTTCCACTTTTTATCAGTTTAATTTGTTTTTTTAATAGATAAAGTGATTCAAGAGGAAGGTTTATATGTATAACTAGCTGTTCGCCCTTGGTAAATATATAGCCTATATTACTCAGCGAAGTTGCAGTTTTCTAATAGTAGTTTTTGAGTCTATCCATAGCAAACAACAAACAAAAATGCAAATTCTTCCTCTTTATAATATTATTATACAATTTATAATTTAATATAGTATATAGTGTACATAACATAGAAAAAATGATGGGGGATGGTTTTACACTGAATATAACGCGAAACGCGAAGCCGCGGCCAAAAGATAGTTATTTATAAAACTACATTGTAAAATACATGTTCTATAGGAGTCGATATGTAAGATCGGAAACATTGTTGGCCCTCGAAAAAGCAACATTAAGTTGATTATGAGAAAAACAGCCGGTTATCAGGCCAACACCAGCGTCTTTAAGCTTCTACCCCCATGACTTGTTTATTGCAATGGCATAGCATGCATTCCCAGCAACTTTCAAATGAAAGGGAAAATTGGTGGGAATGAGCAGTATGCGCTGTATGAACAGTCTCACCGGCATAACACCTTGTGAGTTGACGCTAAGACGGGTTGCAATACCGGGTAGCCTACCATGATACTTAAAAGGAAATGAAGCAAAATAAACACGAGTGTTGGCAGTCATTTCCATGATATTCCATCATCAATGGAAAATAATCATAAAGTGTTAACGTAAAAAAACGCCTCTCAGACTGAACAACTTTTGCTAAGACATAAGTGTACTGGGCTCTTGAGTTGCATACCGGAAGTTCCAAATCTTTGTTTTTTATAAGTCTTTAGAAAATGCCCGTTCAATGAAGATGCAAGACTGAAACTTTGTTGGATCGCCCTCGGCCGATTTTTCTTAATATCTACATGTTGCATGCACCCTCGATAGAGTAGAGCAATGTAAATTAAAAAAAAATAAATGATATCGTTTATTTTATTTCGTATATTAGGTAACAAATTCGAATATATGAGAATAGTCTTTCATTTTTGTTGTGCTTGCATTGACGTTGAAATTCGCAACAGCCACACCTCGATCTGCAGCTGCTACTAATTTTCTTGCATCAAAATCTAAGCTATAAATAGGCGACGACTTCTTTTGTGTAAAGTACATCTGCAAAATTTATACATATCTAATTATGATTTGAATTGATACCATATTGAAAAATTACATTTTGATCCCTTGGATATTCAGAATAATTATCAAATGCCTTTGACTTCTTTTAAGCCACTATTAACATAGGAAACTATTTCGGAGTTTTTGTAGAAATTACCTGTACATGATGTGAAGAATGTAAATCAAATAATACGCATCGTGAATACTCCGATGATCCTACTATAACGGCCCTGTCTCCGTCTGATTTAACACAATATAATGATGATTGAAAAGGGTCTCGAGCAGTGTAAATCTAAAAATGGATAATACATAATATGGATATGTAAATATGTTACATAATATGGTATATATATATATATATAAAGACATAGATAAAACAAGCTTTTAAGAAGGTAATAACAACAAGGTTCTAAAGAAATGTGGTTTATTACTTTAATAAAGACACATTTTCAACCGATTTCAAAAGAAAGAGGTTCTCATTTCAACTAAGAACTTTCGCTAATTTAAATGTGGTTTATTTTAGAAGAAAAAGGCATACGCTTCGAAAGTTTGTCAACTGAAATTTTACTATTAAAATAGAAATTACATTATATAATACTATCTTAATTTTAATACATACCTAGTACAATTACTTTATTATTAAAGTTATCTAAATAAAATGACTACCAAAACAATAACATTCAATTGAAAGGGATACACATGGGAGGCATTAGTTAAAAAAAAACATTAAAATCGGTTTAACCAGTAAAAAGTTATGAGTTATTACACAAAAAATACTTGGGAACCTCCTCTTTTTTTGAAAACTGTTTAAAAGAGGGCAATATGTTACAAAACAATTCATTTATTCTTACCACATCATTTGTCCTGACATCAATATATTGCAGCTTCCCAGAATGAGACACATAGATAATTCCATTTTCATTGTGCCATTGTATATCCCTAATGACATGCTTTAAGTCCTTAGTTTCTTTGGACGTCATTAGGTAATCACCACTAGAATAATTTGATGTAAGAGTATATCGGTAATTACTCGTTAAACTTTGCTATTAGCATTTCATCTATACATATAAATAATATTGAAATGTGTTTGTAATTTTGAAATAAGCGTTTTAACATGTGTATGAATATATATACAGTACATTCATCAAAATAACAATTTTTGTCAGTTTATTCTGGCTAATCTCTGGAATGGCTGGACCGACTTTGACGGGACTTTCATTTACATGTAGCTAATGTAAGGAGCAAAAACGTAGGCAACTGCGGGACGCAGGTGAAACTGCGGGACGCAGCTAGTTATAAGTAAGTTTTAGATCATAACCCCCAATAAATTTCAAACAGAGGGTAGGTGAGTAAACTAAGCTAGTTTTGTTTAATCAGAAATTATTCTAACAATTCTAAAGTTTACTATTTCAAAAAACTTATTAACACAGATATTTTTATTAATTTTAATTATTATTTTTTATTGAAGATCCTTAATAATAAATTTCTTATACTATGACACCCTTAAAGAACGTAAATAATTAATATATTCGAAATAAACTACCTACGTATTGATATCAAGCAAAATGGGCTTACTGTTTCCATTGGGACCAATAGCCAATTTAGTTTTTGTTGGATCAACTGCAAGGGATCTACTGCCAACACACTCTGGAACAATGAACTCGCTTATGCCTAAACAAAGAGATATTACTGAATTAATTTCCGTATTTCGTATATGTACCGATTCAGATTATTCAATATAATTAGTAAATTATTAACAATTTCTTTTTAACAATTTAATATATGGATTGGAATTATGTAACACCACCTCCAGGGAAGTACACTTGTGAGTTTTGGTATTCAAAAGAAGGTGACCGGCATCTTACTAGGTTCATGGAGGAGCTGGGATGGTTTCAGCTTTGACTGGTTACAAAATTAGCCAGTATTATTATTTATTATTGAGTGACCGACATTATTATAAAGTAATTAATATTTAGAAACAGTGGCATTTCTCCATTGCCACAGCGCATTCGAGACTTCAAATTAGAACACACAATTTTCGGGCGGCATATTTACTGTGACTAAAACGCATTATGAGGTATTTTTTTGTTTTTTTGTCTTTGAGCGTAACATATACATAAACGAGGAAATAACATACTGTGAAAATGTGAAGAGAATGATAATATTCAGAAACAATATATTCTTAATACTTACAGTTGCTATTTGTATTCTTTACAAAGTCTTCATCCATTGACCATAAGCATACATGGGGACTAATATTTGAACATGTTATTACAGAGTTATTAAATGATTCTACCGCTGTCACCTCAACTTGACCATTTTCATGGCAATTCTCAATATAATACAACAGTCTGGGCTTTTTACGAATATCATTAAATTGATAAACAGCTGCGCTACCATCCCTGGAATTCAATAGCCGATTGAATTATTGTTGATGTTAAATAATAAATAAAATGTATATTTATAACATATTCAGTATGTTACCTATTTCCACAAACAATTAAATTTTCCCTTAAAATGAATCTTGACACATCATTAGTACGCACATCATATCTCTGCATTATAGGAACATGAATGCTCCATAATAGCCCACGGTTAAAACCAGATTTATCTATAGCATAGCATTTAAGTTCGGATCCAATGGATAAAATCAACACATCAGCAAATAGTTGCATCCATGGTATATAATTTGTTGAATGTTGTACTATTAACTGGAATTGAACATTTGACATTAATAATTTATTGGCAAAATTCAAATCTACTGCATGATATCTGCTAATTAAGCTTAATCTATACTAATATTATAATTCAAAACTAAATCAGGTGCATATTTTAGTAATAAATCAACAAAACTATAAAGCAAAATAAATCATATTTAAGAAACAATTGATGTAATATTAGGTATATAGTAAAGAGCCATATTCGTAGTTGGCTAGCTAAAAATCTATTTAATCATATTATGTGGTATACTATAGAGATAAAATAAACTTTATAATATGATTAATTTACCTTTGATTTAAAAATTCCTCTACGCCAATTATACGATATCCTGCTTCTATTATACCAAGTTATAGGAAATCTGTAAATAAAATTAACAATAGAAGTAATTAAAAACATATTCGAATAAAAGCCTTTTTCTATACCATTTACTTATTTGCTTCTTTACCTTTTTTCATTTGTGGCTATGATGAGTCCTCGTCGACATACGATTTTCCATAAACTGCTTTCATTTTCTATAAACTCCCGCAAATATTTACACGATAACATTAGATTCCGAAGATCAAATATGTACAGTCTTTTAAATATGTTTACTAAAATTTCGTGCGGCAATTTTATGAGATTTATTTCACTCATATTTATGACTTGATACTGAAATTTTTTTATAAGTTTTTACAATATTACAATATCAAAATTCAAATAAGTTATTATATAGTATATACCTACTTATATATATTTATGCACAACGAATTTATGTTACCTATACATATAACAACTGACAAGAATGTCATAGCAAGAGAAATGGGCCCTTAACTTGGTTGTTTTTATGCATAATTTCTATTTCGTACATTACATTTTTTTGAAACTCAATGTACTCAAAGTACAATGTAAACAGTAATAAAAAACGACTAACGAACTAGATACACCGTAAATAACAAATCCCCAAAAATGAAAACATTTGCAAAGATCATAGATAATAGGACACAGCTTCACAGAGTTTTTTTATACTATAGTAGACGCTCGTCCCGTCTCCGCCCGGACATCAAGATTCCTGTTTTATGCCAAAGGAGCATTTAATAGGAATAAAAATTAT
>NC_052120.1:5555780-5573945 GCF_012273895.1 Zerene cesonia | reverse complement strand
TTTTATAGCACCCATATAACGACTACTGGAGGGTCCGGTATCCATAAGGGTCCAGCCCATTAGTGTATAATCTATGGTCCAGTCTGTCGGCAATACTGGCCTGAAGAGTATGATTAGTCTACACATTTAAATAAGAATTTCTATCAAATCCTTGCGGGCAATAGCGAGATTTATAACGTTTATAATTCAGAAGGTTTAAGATACAGAATTACTCTTTGTAGGAAAAACCCTTCTTGATAATATTGCAAATCTTGTTTACATAATAGGTACAATTTTTATTGTATTAAAAAATAATACAAATGAAATATTTTGCTTTTTGGATGGCACCAAAAGAAATAAAAAAGTTAATATTTTAATTACAATATACACTACTTATAGCATCTGTATTTTATTGTTTTTGGTTTTTAATTTCTACATGTTTCTAGCACTGGAGATTGGGCATAGACATAACGATATGTAGATACCTACACTAGATTTTCAAGCATCGCTAAAACGACGAAAACAACGGGTTAGTGTGTATGGAAGTGCGTTTGACCGATTGCGCCGCAGTTTATATACCCGGGTGAGTAGATAACAACAGAATTGGTGTTTAATGAAAATTACCAATATATATAAAAACATGTACATTCGTTTCGATAAAATTAAAGTGGTGAGATCTTATGTTAACACGGAAAATGACATTTTATTACTACGGGGTGTGTGCTATATGTTTCTATCCCATTGAATGTAAGAATACCATGTGAGTTTCGCTTTTAAAAACCAAGCAGTGCAAATTTCTGCACTTCAACGCCAATGCCGCCAAATACGATCTCGTTATTATTTACCTTTTAATAAAGAGGTTATAACTTGAAGCTTTCTAATTATGAATTTATTTCTTTCAGTGTGGCGTGTGATGAGGAATGAATGTGAATAAAACCTTTATACTTAATCGTTAAATACGGGGATCAAGTTTATAATAATCGTACCAAAAAGCAACATCAGAATGGCAACTTTGGAGCAACAAGCTTCCAAGCTTTTGGATTTTAATCAAAAGTTAGACATCAACCTGCTTGACAATATAGTTGGATGTTTGTATTCCACTGTCGGCGATCAACAGCGTATTGCTCAGGATATCCTAACAGCCTTAAAAGAACACCCCGATGCTTGGACTAGGGTGGACACAATTTTAGAATTCTCTCAGAATCAGGAAACTAAATACTATGCTTTACAGATTTTGGAACAAGTAATACAAACAAGATGGAAAATATTACCAAGAAATCAATGTGAAGGTATAAAAAAATACATTGTTGGTCTTATTATTAAAAACTCATCAGATCCGGTTACTATGGAAAACAATAAGGTGTACTTGAAAAAACTTAATATGATATTAATTCAGGTATTGAAAAGAGAGTGGCCACATAATTGGGAAACATTTATCAGTGACATTGTTGGAGCATCAAAAACTAATGAGAGTCTTTGCCAAAATAATATGGTGATTCTTAAACTTCTAAGTGAGGAAGTATTTGTTTTCAGTACAGGTCAACTTACACAAACAAAAGCTAAACATTTGAAGGATACCATGTGTTCTGAATTCAGTCAAATTTTTCAACTTTGTCAGTTTGTCCTTGAAAACTCCCAAAATGCTCCATTAGTTGATGCAACTCTTCACACCCTTTTAAGATTTCTAAATTGGATTCCTTTGGGTTACATTTTTGAAATGAAATTGATAAGTACTCTCATTTTTAAGTTCCTTAATGTTCCAATGTTCCGAAATGTTACATTAAGTTGTTTAACTGAAATTGCTGGTGTAACAGTGAGTAATTATGAGGACCAATTTGTTGCCCTTCTTGTGCAAACTATGGAGCAGTTGGAGGTTATGTTGCCTCTTACCACAAACATAAGAGAAGCCTATGCAGCTGGAAGGGATCAAGAACAGGTTTTCATTCAAAACCTTGCATTGTTCCTTTGTACATATTTAAAAGAACATGGTCAATTGATAGAGAGACGTGGTTTAACAAACACCTTGATGAATGCACTTCGTTATTTGGTTTTAATATCAGAAGTCGAAGAGGTAGAAATTTTCAAGATCTGTTTAGAGTTTTGGAATGCATTAGCTGCTGACCTTTACAAAATAGCACCTTGTGCACATTCAGCAGGCCTTTATAGCGGCTTAGGTAAGAGTATTGGGAGGAAAGCATTGTATGCAGATGTACTTAGTAGCGTACGGTACATTATGATATCTAGGATGGCTAAACCCGAAGAAGTTTTGGTTGTAGAAAATGAAAATGGGGAAGTTGTTAGAGAATTCATGAAAGATACTGATTCAATCAACCTTTATAAAAACATGCGAGAGACATTGGTTTATTTAACTCATTTGGATTATAGTGATACAGAACGTATAATGACTGAT
Source organism: Zerene cesonia (assembly GCF_012273895.1). Classification (NCBI taxonomy): domain Eukaryota; kingdom Metazoa; phylum Arthropoda; class Insecta; order Lepidoptera; family Pieridae; genus Zerene; species Zerene cesonia. The sequence goes on along the minus strand of NC_052120.1, from coordinate 5,571,556 downwards.
AAGTTACAAAATCAAGTTAATGGTTCTGAGTGGTCTTGGAAAAATTTGAATACACTTTGTTGGGCTATAGGATCTATTTCGGGAGCTATGATGGAAGAGGATGAAAAAAGGTTTTTGGTTATTGTCATTAAGGATCTGTTGGGTTTATGTGAACAGAAGAAAGGCAAGGATAATAAAGCTATTATAGCTAGTAATATTATGTATGTAGTTGGGCAATATCCTCGCTTTTTAAGAGCGCATTGGAAATTTTTAAAAACTGTTGTTAACAAACTGTTTGAATTCATGCATGAAACACATGATGGTGTCCAAGATATGGCTTGCGATACTTTTATTAAAATTGCGTTAAAATGTCGCCGCCACTTTGTTACTACACAAGTTGGTGAAGCTTGTCCTTTCATTGAAGAAATTTTGAATACAATAAGTTCTATTATCTGTGACTTACAAACACTACAAGTCCACACCTTTTATGAAGCAGTTGGTTATATGATAAGCGCACAAGTAGATCAAGTGGCTCAGGAACAACTCATTGAAAAGTACATGTTGTTACCAAATCTAGTCTGGGATGACATAATATCTCAGGCATCTCATAATGTGGACATTCTCAAGGCACCTGAAGCTGTTAAGCAACTTGTCAGCATATTAAAGACAAATGTTAGTGCTTGTCGAGCACTTGGTCATCCATATGTTGTGCAACTTGGAAGAATATATTTAGACATGTTAAATGTTTACAAAGTCATGTCTGAAAATATAAGTCAAGCAATATCTTTAAATGGTGTTGCAGTCACAAAGCAACCACTCATAAAAAATATGAGAATAATAAAGAAAGAAACCCTGAAGTTAATTGCATGTTGGGTATCACGATCTACCGATAATAGCATGGTTTTGGAAAACTTCATTCCTCCACTTCTTGATGCCGTCCTGTTGGATTACCAAAGAACAGCAGTTCCTGATGCTCGAGAACCAGAAGTGTTGTCTTGTATGGGTGCTATTGTGTACAAACTTGGAGGACATATAACATCAGAAGTACCAAAAATATTTGATGCTGTCTTTGAGTGTACTCTTGAAATGATTAATAAGGACTTTGAAGAATACCCTGAACACAGGACAGAATTTTTCCTTTTATTACAGGCTGTAAACACTCATTGTTTCAAAGCATTCCTTAGCATACCACCAGCACAGTTTAAGTTAGTGTTGGATTCCATAATTTGGGCATTTAAACATACAATGAGGAATGTAGCAGATACTGGTTTACAAATATTGTACAGAATGTTACATAATGTGGAACAGCATCCTCAGGCAGCACAGAGTTTCTACCAGACATACTTATGTGATATACTTGAACATGTCTTCAGTGTAGTCACTGACACGTCTCATGGAGCAGGTTTAACAATGCATGCTACTATATTAGCACATATATTCACCTTAGTGGAGACTGGTCGTGTTACAGTGCCACTTGGACGTACACCTGATAATGTTCTTTATATTCAGGTAACAGTAATTATTTTGTTCATTTACGAATATTTCTGTCATACATTAAAAATATCTGTAGGACTGGTTTCACAGCTTCTATGGTCTGTTCAGCTTAGCTTTCTGTTAAAATTACAAATAATGTACAAATGTGTAAATAATTTAAAAGTGTGAAACTGACCCTTAAATGTGATAAATATGTACATCATTTATAATTTATTTTTGAATATATTTACACTAAAAAATAGAACAACATTCAGTTTCTATTTAAATATTTTTATTTTTCAGGAATATGTGGCAAATCTCCTCAAAACCGCATTCCCACACTTGACTGATAATCAAGTAAAAATAACTGTTCAGGGTCTGTTTAACCTGGATCAGGATATCCCTGCATTCAAGGATCACCTAAGAGACTTTTTAGTTCAGATAAGAGTAAGTAATATTATATTTAAACAAATAAATACCTATGAAATAACTCATTCTAAGTTATTGATATCATATGTAACTAACTGTCGCCCTCAGCTTCGCCTGCATAGTCATAATTAAATTGCATGGTATAAACTTTCATTCCCCATTTTATCACCTTGGGGGTAGAATCAAAATCTGCAGCAATTGTCTACATCATAGAAGAAAAATTTCAGCCTCATTGGTCCAGTATTTTGTGTGTTGATTGATCAGTCAGTCAGTCAGTTGGTTACTGTTGTGTTATATATTTATAATGGAGGCGGACGAAATAAATTTAAGGAGAGTCTGATACAATAATAAAATAATACAGATTCATATTCACATACTTTCTTGCTTTGCTCTGAAATAATACACACTACATAGTATTTTATTCTTGATGAAAAAATATAACCAAGTAGTGAAAAAAATTGTTTAGATATCTATTTCTTTTTATCCCATGACAGACCTCTGCAATAACAAAACCACTTCAATGGCACCCCAAAATTAATATTCGCGAATTTGTTTTTTATCGCTCATTTTGTCGGCTTTCCATACATGTAAAAACATACGTAAAGTACAGGAAGTTGTTTTACCATAAAATTTCCACGTGGTTCTTTTGATAAACGTACAAACAGAAAAAATACTAACTAATGTTTTGGTGTCTATAAATCGTACTGTTTTTTTTTTATAATAATTAAGGTACAGAAATAGATCATTTCCTCAAATAGCTCGTGTGACAATAAAGTAATACGACAACGACATGTGCATTATTTATTTTACCATAGTGCCAGCAACTTACATTCGCACGAATACATAAACCCAGAAGTGAAGGACGCATTGAAAATATTAATTGTTTCTTCAATACTTAAGGACATATATTCGTGCATTGTACGATTGTTTGCATGCTAGTTTGTTACTTGAAAACATTTTAAATTCATACAAAAAGTTGATTGTGGTACTCGCTGGACGCTGCTGTGGCACGCTCGTCGCACTTGGTGTTAACCAACTTTCACACTAATAACTAATTTTTTTTCGACAGTTGAAAACTGTTTTAAGTACACAACGTAAATACCGTCCATCGTGTTATGGTAAACCAATTAATGCTCAGAACGCGTCGTGGCATTTCTTTATTGCCACGACGCCTTGTATGCCTTTTGATTAAAGGACAATACAATTTTCGGGTTGTGGCTCTTTTATTGCGGCCACAATGTAAGACAATTTTTTTCGCCCAATGAGAGTTTCGGTTTTTGATAACATATATATTACAATAAGGCACATGCTCATAAGGTGGTAAACAGGACCCCTCGGTTCTACGCCCATGCGTTAACTCTTATACTAAGAGAGCAGTCCATAAGATGAATATGAGATATACTGTAATTTGAGAGTGATAAAGTTATTTCTAAAATATTTCAGGAATACACAGGTGAAGATGATAGTGATCTTTACCTAGAAGAACGACTTTTTGCCTTGCGTCAGGCCCAAGAGGAAAAGCGAAGGGTTCAACTGTCCGTTCCTGGTATCATAAATCCTCACGAGCTCCCAGAAGAAATGCAAGATTAATAATTAGTTATATAATTTATGATAACAGTTCACTATTCAAATCTGGTATATTGTATGTAGGTTTATGCAACAATATTTTACACATATTTAATTTTTTTTTGTAAATATAAGTCAATATGGAATGTGTATGGACATCACACAAATGTGAATAAACATTTGATAATTCAAAAAAAATTATATTTAATATATTATTTGCGTTTTACATTAGCAGTATGGGCATGGAAATTAAATAAGCTTTTTATTGTACTAGTGAACTGTTGTCATGACTGCTATAAAACTTGTGCTCAGTTTAAATATTACCTTGTTTTGTTAGTTTGTACAAAGGGTCGTCTGGTAAATGTTAGATGATGTATGCAAGTGATAAGGTTGAATTTACAAACCTTTCTAGATAAGGTATATTTTTCGAGCACAAGGAATAATTATTAGAGTATGGCCTTTTTTATCTGTAAGAAGGAAATCATGCAACACTTTACATTGCTAGCAAATAAAACCCTGCAATAGAATATTCATTTTTCACTTAACCTGGTAGGTAATAAAATCTCTGTGATGAAATCCAGTGTCGGATGTTCAACATGTGCGCTATGGAATCTAAGTATTATGAGTAGATTCTAGGGAAACTTTATAAAGTAAATTGCTGTTAGTAACTTTATGTTTTGTTTAATGTTGTCAGAACTAACTTCTTAATGGTTTGGGAATCTGAAACTTCTGACTAGGTTTCCGAATTCATTTTGGGCCTGATTAACTGTGAAGTCTTTCAATTTTGTGTTTGAAATAAACAGATAAATGTAACCAGACTGTTTTTTTTATTATTTTACAATGACTATCTACTATTATTATCAAATATGTCTATCAATGTCTCTCATGATATTACAATCAATCTCGAATTATTTTAAGCGGAATTAGTTTTATATTCCATTTACTAATTAATGATAGGTTCTTACACAGTGATGACTTATAACAAATTATGAAATTTTCATACTCCAAATTGCATTACAGGATACTTTTAACTTGTTATTGAGCAGAGTTCCCCTAGGAGTGAAAGTAAATTATCTTCTAATATATAAAATTACCATACTCATTCGTAACAGCTGCACTGATTTATATGAAATTTTGTATGCATATCGGGTAGGTCTGAGAATCGGCCTAAATCTATTTTTCATACCTCTAAATGATAAGAGAACAACGTTTGCTGGGTCAGCTAGTAATGTGTAGATTAATCCATAACGCGTAGATCGATGTTGGTAGCGCTTACCATATTTCGTCGAATATGACATAAAAAACCATATATCATATAATAATAATATTTTCCTAAAACCTTGCAGTTATTTAAGTATGATAATGTTATAAAAAGGCAAGGTTGTTGGGTTGTAGGAAGTTATCCTTGCAATTAAGTACTATTTGGTGGACGTTCCATACCTGGAGTCCGGACTAAGCGGTTCGACTCCACATTCTTTATTCGAAGCGCAAGGGACTGGAACATGCTTCCTGAGTACGTGTTTTTCGACGAGTACAATCTGAAGGTCTTCAAGAGAAGATTGAAGGAGAGAATTGAAAATAGAAATTAGAAAAATCTTTTAGGGAACCTCAACTTGCCATCAGGTGAGATCGTGGTGAAGCGCTGCCGTATTACGAAAAAAAAAAAAACAAATTTGAACGGCCGGACAGTACTTACTTTAAACTCATATTTCGATATGATGAGTTCATATGGGTTAGGTTAGTAATGTATAGGTATTTTGTTTTTTGAATTTGATTTTTTTACCCCCGACGTAAACAAGAGGCGTGCAAAGTTAAGATGAGAGGATCTGACTACCTTCCATATTATGTTAATAACGATTCAAAATTTGGACCAACTACCGCTTTACTTCAAGAATATTGAAAATGTAATATGGTAAGGTAATGACATAATATGTTAGTGTAAGGTTTAGATTTCGATTGAGGGTAATTAAATGCGATCAATTATGGCTGCGGTAGCCGAAGTAACAAGACGCGCCAATTTGTTTTTAAAACTTTTGGACAACAAAAGTAGACTTAATTTTTCAAATCCTATTAAACCCGTTACCCGATGTGAAGACGCTTGGAAAATAAAAATTTATGAACTTGTATAGTGTTGTTGCAATTCATTTCATCACACACTTGTTTAGAACCTGTATGTAATGAAATGAATTGCTTTAAAATATTTGTTAGTTTTAAGTTTACTTTTATTTCAAAATATTCTGAATAGGGAATATGTATGTAATTCTTTTACATGTGTGACCCTTATTCAAATCATCAGCATCAGCCTATATATGTTCCCATTGTTGGAACACAGGCCTCCTATGGGGGTTCAGGCCCATTCCACCACGCTGGCCGCACTTGGCCAGTTGGCAGATGTCACCTGTCGTCGAACTTTTAATTCCCGGATATGCCGGTTTCCTCACGACGTTCTCCTTTTCGAGCTCGTGATGTAAATGTAGAAAATTTGAAAAATCAATTTATTTCCTGCACGCTCGCTTGGTCTCGGACCCCGACTTATCGATTTTAGAAGTCCGAGGTCCTCACCACTGAGCCACCATTGCTTTGATTGTTCAAATATCATATTAGAAAAATATTTTTTATTTAGTTTTTATTTCAAGGAGAAATTAATTTTGAAAAATGTCTAGAAAAGTATTCAGGAAATTCAAATGAAATTTAATTCGCATACGAACTATGATCTCATAACCGGTCATAGCTAAGCACGTACCAAAGAGTATGAGATAGATAACGATAGCGTTAGGGTTGCCAGTACAGACGTACAATTTAAGAGTAACCAATGTATGCAGAAAATTTCATAGAGAAATGTATTCCATCTTAAAATTTAATGTGATAAAAAATAGCCACACACGACAGTTAGAGTTTACACACATAACATTTGAAATTGAAATATTACACTTCATATGAAAGTATTAAGCATACAATACTCATAAATCGGTTCTTTTTTTGTTCTACGGGAGAGGGTTAGTTCCGTGACGATTTATTAACAAAATATACAGATGTATAATTAAAACAACTTGTCTAAGACTTTACTTGTTACTTGTTTACTTTTTGCTCTCTGTTGCCATGAATCTAGAATGTAGGATGGTAAAATCACATTTAGTTGCTTACAACTTGTCTATAGTAATGAAATTAATGTTGTTGACTCTTCTGTCCAGTGTTGTCGCATAAGGCCTTTTTGCGCAGAATCTATCCCTATAGAGATTCATCCTCCCTTTCAACTCTTTAGCCTCAAAAGGGCAATTAGCCGTATTTTAAATTTTTTACAATAATTTCGGAGTAGGCCCAATTTTGCATAGACCTTTTTAAAGTGCTAGTTGCCTTATTTAGAAAAAGAAGGTGGCAGACTGCTTCTGTCTATTCTCTATTGTTTAATATCTAGAACTCTATGGTGTGTGACATGTCGTGAATTAGAATTAGACTATTTCAATTAAAATCGATAAAATAACATAAAGTTATTAAAGATGGTTAAGATTACTGAAGAAAATTCATCTGGTGAAACAGCCTCGGATAAATTAGTGCCAAGTGGATCAAACGTAGAAACAACGGTTGCTGAAAATGAAAATGTGGATGTAAGTTATACCTTCGTACTAAATTAATAGATTTTTTCTGGTATTTTATTTTAGTTGTTACATATACATTTTCTAATTTCAGATTAATGCCCAAATTGACGAACAGCGTCGACGAATGCAACCAACTAAAATGGAATCATTTTTTGCCATTACAAAGTCTCTTATCATACGAGCACTAGTTGTATATTTTATAACATCGATGTTTCGCCAACCATCAGCACCTAAAACTGATGTTAATAGTGCCACAGGTGTTCCTAGAGTAGCTGCTATAAATATGTTTGATAATGGAACAATTTTAGATATGTATTCTTACTTATCTGAACGTGAATTTAATAATTTTGAAAATGCTCGATTGATTTGGAAACAATCTGGTCTTATTTATGGTGACTGGTCAGGAGGTCCCAACAATGATGGAACATATACATATTCTACAAGTATTGAAGCATCTGAATCATTGAAAAATAATGGGTCTATATATCTTCATGTTTATATTGTACCTTCTGGAAAGTCACCAGATCCAAGGGATAAGAGTAATCATGCTGGGCAATATGTTACCTATGGGAGAAAAATGTTGAATAAATACAAGAAATTAAAATATCAAAAAACACACAATCTTCTGACTGGTCAGAGTGAAAAATCTGAAGAAGAGCTAAAGAAAGCGGAGACCATGCAAGAAGAAATAGTATCCCATTGGCATCCAAATTTAACAATCAATTTAGTAACAGATCAAACTAATTGGATGCAAGGGAGTGTGCCTCCACCATTAGATGAATTTATTTACTTTTTACCTGACGGCAAAAAGTACAAACCTGCTGTATTTTTAAATGACTATTGGAACATGATGCGAGACTATTTTCCCTTAAATAAGACAACAACTACTCTTCAACTGGAACTTACGTACCAACCATTGAGTCTTTTTAAATGGCAGTTGTACACAGCCCAAGTGATGAGGGATAAACTGAGTGTATTTTCTGCCTTGGGTGCTGAAGAACAAGATGAAGAGCAAGATACAGTTAAAGAATTACTTCTTGATACATCTCCATACTTGTTAGGTTTAACAATATCTGTTTCTATTCTACATTCAATATTTGAGCTCTTAGCATTCAAAAATGACATTCAATTTTGGAACAATAGACAGTCACTTGAGGGTCTTTCTGTTAGATCTGTCTTCTTTAATGTTTTCCAGTCTACAGTTGTGCTGCTCTATGTTCTAGATAATGAAACAAATGTCATGGTTAGAATATCTTGTTTCATAGGTTTGATGATTGAGATATGGAAGATAAATAAAGTTATGGATGTCAAGTTGAATAGAGAAGACAGGATATTTGGTTTTCCAAAACTCTCATTTACTGATAAAGGGTCTTATGTAGAATCAAGCACAAAGCAATATGATATGCTAGCTTTTAGATATCTAAGTTGGGCGTGCTTCCCCCTTCTTGTTGGATATGGAATTTATTCCTTATTGTACTTGGAGCATAAAGGGTGGTATTCATTTATCCTCAACATGATGTATGGATACCTTTTAACTTTTGGTTTCATTATGATGACACCTCAGTTATTCATTAATTATAAATTGAAGTCTGTAGCTCATTTACCTTGGCGTATGATGACTTACAAATTCTTAAACACATTCATTGATGATATATTTGCATTTGTTATTAAAATGCCAACAATGTACCGGTTGGGATGTTTCAGAGACGGTATGTATTCTTCTAAATAAGTCATGTTGATTTATGTCAATGATAAATGAGATAAGATAAACTTATAAGAGAATTTTGTTACAGATATTGTGTTCTTCATTTTCTTGTATCAACGTTGGATCTACAAAGTTGATCACAAGCGTGTCAATGAATTTGGTTTCTCAGGTGAAATGGAGCAGCAACAAAACCAAACACCTAATGAAAATCTTGCTATTACAAATCAACCAGAAACAATTGATAAAAAGAATGATTAAAATGTTTACTATGTTCCAATTCATATAGATAGTTAATTAAGAATTCTTTAGAGAAATGTTTGTTAATTAATGTAATGAACCACTTAGTTATAATCACTAAATTTTGTTGTGTGAGCTGGATTTTTAGGAGTGACTGTAGCTATTTGATAGTTATGTATGCAATGAAGCATCAATAAAATTTAACATTAAAGATATATTATAAAACAATAAGGATCATTTATCCGTTATATACTGTTATTTATGCTAATAAAAACAATTTTAATAAATAAATCAACCAAACCATCCAATAAGTAATTATGAACAAAGCTTAATATAGTAGATACAATTGTATTTAATATTTAGTTGAAATATTTATTTATTTAAGACACGTGAAGTCAGCTACCATTTATTACAATGTACACAATTTTTGAGCTCAAAATATTTTCAGTATTGCTTTTTGCTTGTTATTAACTTTCGATTCATTTAAGACATTCAATTGTGGCTGTGTGTGTATTATAATAAATACAATGTTTTATTTATTGAAATAAATATATTATTAGTGAGTTTTATATTAAATATACACCTGCAGCATTGGTATAAAGAACATTGTTCAGATAATTAAGGGTTCAAAAGTAGTTTTTTTAAATTGTGTTTCATAAAATAGGTAATAACGACAGTATACCCTTCACATATAGATAATAGATATTTTAGCATTGTAAATTATTTAAAATTGTTCTACTTATATTTGCCCACGACATAATATTATTCATTTTTAATTCTTAATAAAATATTCTAAGGTTTAATTATAATTTATGTTTCGAGTCGTTCGATCATATCCTCTAATGCCCAAAGAAAAGATGCATGAACAATACAATCAATACTGTTAAACATAGAATAGTTAGTTCCCAATGTGTTTTTGTCAACATATTTCTTATTGGTTGTGGTGCATTGTTACAATAATTGTAAAGAGTGGGATGAACCTTGACTCATATTTATTGCAATTGTATTATTTATAACACATACTATGTCTGTTAATTTTTTTGACTGATTCATTTATGTCCTGGTAAAAATGACCATTAGCTATGAAAACAATTTACTTAAATTTGTGTGAGGTATAAAAACAACTTCTATGGTAAGGTAATAGACGAAATGTTGTTGTCTTCCTGTTAAGTTTCATTAGATTCTCTCAATAAAATTTGATTATAATTTCGCACTATGAAAATTGTGCATTTTTGTAATATAGCAATTAATTTTTAATGGTATTAAAATATTTAATATAGAGTGATTGTTGTTAATTAGGGTTTTCAATTTTATTACTTTGGATGTTTTCGTACAATATTTACCAAGATAGACCAATCGTAAGTATTTGAATTATGCATTTTGATCTTTTGAATTATTAAATCTATTTTAAATTCATTTTAAGGTGTTATTTGTATTTGTTCCGTGAAATAAAAGTAATGAACCAATAGCTGTGTATCATTTAAGCACATCAGGGAGCAACATTTTTACTACTTATTTCCTTTTTATATTATTCGATTACATGATTATTGCTTCACATCTTTTCCTTCACTTTTTATCTAATTTTTGGCTAAAGTTTGATGGTGGAGGTTCGAGCAGGTTTCTATACGTATGTAGCAGTGGCAGGTACAACACCAACATCGGCGTGAAATAGTAGAACGTAAATGCTATCCCCATTCATCTAACGAACGCAATGTTTGTATGGTGGTTAAGTAACGGAGGCTCCTCATCCTCAAAAGCGGCCTAGTTATTTGCAGAGACCCTACCGCTGCAAATGTTTATGAACGGTAATGAAAGTTTACTTTCAAGCAAACCACCAGCTCGGTTGCCCCATTATAACAAAAAAAGGTACAGTCGTAGTTTGTCAATTTTAAGGTTACGTCTTATAAGAATAACTTAAAAAAAATAGAATAAAGAAAATGCATCGGGAACTTTTTAACGTGATTCAGCGTATTGACAATCATAAGTTCCGTTGAGCATAATGCACTATCAGCGGGACACGCATGTATATCCAGCTGAGGATCGCCCATTTCAAAGAAACATACATAGTAAGTCAATCTGAGGCAAGCTTGACGCAGTAACAAGACGTAGTAACGGTTAGACACAAAAAAAAAAGATTTAAAAATTCTAATCTTATCTCTAAAAATCGTGGAAATGCAGGTTTTCTTGATTTTTGTACTTTTCATTGGTATCTCTTATTAGCTTATATACGTTGAAACATCACAAAGTTCTAAAAATTTATTAGTTTATTATTAACTAGCTGCGCCCCGCAGTTTCACCCGCGTAAGTCCGTTAATCCCGTAGGAATATCGGGATAAAGCTGCCCATATGTTATTCAGTTGTCCAGCTACCTCGGTATCAAATTTCATTGCTAGTTTTTGCGCGAGAGTAACAAACATACACACATCTTTACAAACTTTCGCGTTTATAATATTAGTAGGATAGTGGTGCTATAACAGTAAGCGTTTGCTCTACAAACAGAAGATCTTGAATTTTCGTTAGTAAATATAAATTGAAAATGATCAAAATTTTATAATCGGAAACCGAGAATTCGCGCGTTTTTGATTTGGCTATTTACATACCTACTTAACTTTTAATTAAATACGTATAGTATTTGAATTTCAGCGTGATATGCGGTTTTTATACCTATAAACGCTATATTTTTTGTTTAGATAATTTCAACTTATAAAATGTGATCTGTTACGCATTTTTATATTTCTACAACTTATCTAGTCTGTTAAGTTTAGCAGCCTGATTTGGTATACTCTTGGAAGAATAACCATAAATTTAAAAATTTTAAATATTTGTAATCACAGTCCATTATAAATATCCTTATTTCCAGTCGTAAATCCTTTCCTTATCCCTTTCCCCTTAATAGCAGGCAGCGCATTCGGAGAGGCATTACGAATATGAATACGAACGAACTCTGCGAATGTGTTCGCTTACCATCAAGCGAACCACCAGCTCAGTTGCCCGCTTATGGCATAAAAAAAAGAAAAAGCTTTGGTAGCAATTAAAACAAATTATAAAGAAAGCGGACTAGAATAGCACGTATTGATCTGGCTGTGAAACAGCACCGATCTATGTTGGGTTTGTAATATATATTGACGTAACAATAAAGTTGAAATTTATTTATTTAACTTTTTCTTAAATGCTAAGCGTAACTATACATGCTATAGTTTTTTCAACATAACATACATTCATTTCTGACGAAAGCAATAATCAATTTATTCATCATATATTTAATTATAATAGCTTAATTATACGCGGGGGCAGCCTGGTGCCCAGTGGCCGATGGCTCCGCATCTGTAGCAGTGGCCGTACCCTCCGTAGTACGAGCCGGGGACTCCCGGTACATACTCTCGTCTTCGTCTGCTACTTCTATTATTTCCTGTGGTAGTACCTGCCAAGTATGAACAAAGAACACGGTATGAAATAGAAGCGACGCTCCTCGCTCGAGAATCTTCTTCAAATGAAGCTGATGACAACCCATTGGATTTAATTTTTAGTACGAATTGGCTTGAAATTTGATGAAATGGAATTTAAAAAGTGTCGGAGTAAGCAGTTATTACGCTTTTAATATAGATATTTCAAAAAGTCCATTAACATGTAAATTTATTAGAACTATATGAAGTTATGATCTGTATTCTATATATTTTTTTATTCTTTAACAAAATAAATAAATTTGAAAATTCATCAAGCAGTCTTATTTTTGATACAATTATGATCATAATCTTTTATGTGTATATTTTAAATAGACTTGATTTTTTATCACATATTTGCAATCACATACCTTGAAAAAAACTAATAAATTTGCTTGAAGATTTTTTATTTTTATCAGAGTTTCTGAATTCTAAACTAACTTTTATAAACAGGAAGATTTCTGGTTTGTTCCTTTGTTTCTTTGTTCTTTAATTTAACTTTTAGTTCAAAATCTGTTTTCTGATTGATAATAATTCTTTTATCAATGGAATTCTTACCCAAGTTACGTAAGCTAGGCATAGAAATTAGAGATCCCTATCTGTATTTTAACTATGAATCCCAAAATATCAAATTATCCGATAAAAGTATTTACTTCGCATGCGCAGCAAGGTTAATACCTTTAATGGTTTTGCTAAAATTATGTTTTATAAATTAATAGATATCATGATAACAGAAGAGACCGTGATGGTTAACACCTAACTGTTACAGTTAAGTTACAGGTAGGCCTTGTTTGATTTTTTTCAATTTATCCAATCCATGTATTATATAATACTTTAAATTATTCGATTCGTTCTTTTCCTTTAGAACATATAAAATTTTTCAAAATGAGCTGAGGGTATTTGAAAAAAAAATTGCATTTAAAACTGAATTACATAATATTACCAGTGGTGATTCCCAATTTGGATTCAGACCTGAAGTAGAATTGTAAATTACAAAAATGAGTGTAATTGTTTTGTTGATTTTTTCAAAATAAAATCACAGAAACAAAGCATTCACTCTGTATCAAATGTTGAAAATACATTGAGTGATACAGTTTCGGAATCAAGTTAAGAAAATGTTTGAATTAAATAAGGAAAATAATAAGTAAAACATGAAATTGGAGTTTCATCTTCGCTTAAAAAACCAAACACCCCAGAAATCAAAGGGAATATTCGACAGCGCATCTATCCAGGGATACTATGCAGAAGAATTGAAAATTTCCTTGATTTGGAAGTCATGCCACCAAAAAGAGTGGCAAAGGGTGTAATTTTTCGAATTTTCGAAAATGCCGAATATCTCGAAGGCCGAGAAGCTTTTACCATATGCATTATATAAAATTAGTTTACATAACATTCCAATTAATTATTTATTTCTATGTTTTGCCTTCTTTATTTGTGAGAATTCTTTTTTGGCTATTGATTTCCGGTCATCTCCATAAACTTACAAATATATAAAATACAACAATTTATTAAATTTATTTGTCGAGGCCACTCAAAAGTCTTCACAATAAGACTTACTACATAAGTAAGCCCAGACTTAAGGATATAAGTAACGCTCAAAGACCAAAATCCCTAATTGTACAAAAAAAAAAAAAATTGGAACAATGCGTCGTGGTTTCAGTAAAATACACATTGCGAAATTCGTACTGTGGATCTAATAAAGGGATAAGGACGCGTCGTGACAAACATAAAGACATCGAAGTTCGTGCCGTGGCTGATATGCTATGCATGCATGACTTCGATCTCGACGCGATGTGGCAATAAGGAAAAGCCGTGACGTGTTTTGAACTTTAATAGGTTTACCATACAACGTTGGACAATTTAAATTGGCATACAAATAATAAAAATCCTTAAAAGTTCCTTATTAGATTTTAGGGAAAAAATATGTGAGAGCGGAACGAATCAACTTTTGTATGAGATAGTTTTTTTTATATATTCCTATCCTAGTGTGATAAAGATACTTATCTAATTTAATTGATTTAAAATAAATACTAACCATTAGCGTTGGCATGATCGGTATTGTTGTCAGGTCCACTATTTGAATCGGACGTACGTCTGGTGTAGGTATGGATTGCGACGATGAATCTGAGGGGACTAAAACAAGAAAAGTTTCATTAGCGACATAACAATGTTATTTCATTTAAAAAATATAGCTAAATCCATGTAAATACATAAAAAAATTCGTGTTAGTTACATCCTTATATTTCCAAAAAATTCATTGATATACATTAATCATCTAGACCATCAATAATTTATTAAAAAGTCATAATGGACGAGCGGCATTGCAAAAAACATTAATTGAAATTAACACCTCATTTCCTGGTTTGAAGTAAACGTAGGCTTTTTCGCTTCTGATTTTTTTGTACTTCAATGAAAGTGTCTTACAAGACATTTCAACATTATGGGTCTATGGCGGGGGCGAATTTGTTAATTCATAGATATAATGTATCAATGTTTTTGATATAAATATTCCTTACTAGACGAAGTCAGCTGGGTTGTCCTCGTAGTAAAAGTCGTCGTAGTATTCCTCCTCCGGCCCCTCCTCGAGCGCGGAGTCGCTGTCCTCCCAGTCACTTTCGAACGAGTTTCTTCTAAAATATTAATTTATCAAGTCAATCATCCATTTGCAAATGCAACTAGATATCGCGTAGGCACAAAAAACTTCTCGCCAAATAGCAGCGCACATAGGCCGTGAGCTCTTATTTAGTTTCAAATCGAAGCTTCTTTTTTATGACGAACTCTATTAGGCTTTAGATAAAATTTCTACGACTTATAACTTAATTATCATGTGTCATGTTTGTACTTTGAATATAAAACTGTTACAAAAAATGTATTTCTATTTGCTAGGAAACAAATGTAGACTTATATGAGGGTACAGAAATTTCTAGAATAAACATATGGCAAAACTTGATATATTAGTATTCGCCATTTATCCTTTTAAATCCCGCGGACGGATATTTTTTATTATTTTTTCTTTTTCTTTCTTAAATCCATTAAAGGGTTCATAGTCCAAATACTTAATAAAAAATATAGCAGCAGCACTGGCTCAGTGGTGAGGACCTCTTACTTCAAAATCGATAAGTTGGGGTTCAAGACCAGACGAACGTGCAGGAAATAAATTGATTTTTCACTTTATCTGCACATGTGGATTACATCACCACTGTTCGAAATGGTGAAAGAAAACATCGTGAGGAAACCAGCATGTCTGAGAATCAAAAGTTCGACGACATGTGACATTATGCCAACCCACACTTGGCCAGCGTGGCGGATTAAGGCCACGTTGGCCTCATAGGAGACCCGTGTCCCAGCAGT